>NC_057812.1:523765825-524065825 GCF_018294505.1 Triticum aestivum
GTCGCCGGCGAGGTGGCTCGATGGGAGCCTCGCCCCTGTAGCGACGCGCCTGTGGAACAGGACGGCCGACCGAGTGAGGGGTGGGCTAATGGGCTGGCGCGGCTAGGCTGAGGCCCAGGGGATAGGGGGCTCTCTCCTTCTTTTTCTTTTTCTCCTTTCTTTGATTTCTGTTTTTTAATAAACACAGATGGGTAAGTAAATATTGGGCATGCTATTTACTTAGAAAAATATGGGAAGTACCCCATTTATTCCGCGGTGATCTTAGACAGTGCCACAATTATTTTGGAGACCATAAGAATTCATTTGGTAATTTTCATAAATAGGATAGCATTTAAAAATGCTGAATTGGTGCTGTTATAATTGCTAATGCTCATCTTTGCACAAAAGTGATGTTGTGTTCCTTAACAATAATTGTTATGGAATTTTTGACAAATGATGATCATTTTTCCAGCAACTTTTGAGCAACTTCAAACTTCACTTGAATTTGAATTGACTGGAATTTCAAATGGAATATTGAACAAAGGTGATTAAGCACTGTTTGGAAAAACAATTAGTTTAATCACAGAGGGTTACTGTAGCATGGCACTGGGGGTGTTACAATCTTCATCATCCCGGCGACCACCACGATGAGGAGGGAGTAGTCCACCATCGAGGCTGAGGGTTTGTACCAGTAGCTATGCGTTTAATCTCTCTCCCTCGTGTTCTTGAGATGTCACGATCTTGATGTATCGCGGGCTTTGTTAATATAGTCGGATCATATGGTGTTTTCCTCTCTCTATCTTGTTGTGATGAATTGAGTTTTCCCTTTAAGATTTTGTTGTTATCGGATTGAATACTTTTATGGATTTGAGAACACTTGATATATGTCTCGCAATTTAATACTCGTGGTGACAATGGGGTATCGTATTGATTCACTTGATATATGTTTTGGCACTCAACTCGCGAATTCCCGAGGTGGCATTGGGGTAATCTATGCATAGGGGTTGATGCACGTTCTTGTATTTATTTCTCCGGTAGAAATCTTAGGGAACTCTTTGAAGTTCTTTATGTTGGATTGATTATTATAAATCTGAATTTGCTTTGGTGTTATTTTAGTACGAACTCTTGGTTAGATCGATCGGAAAGAATAGCTTTGTGTTATTTTAGTACGAACTCTAGGATAGATTGATCGGAAAGAATGGCTTTGAGGTGGTTTCATACCCTACAAACAATTCCATCTTATGTTCTCCGTTAGATAGGAACTTTGGAGTGATTCTTTGTTGCACGTTGAGGGACGGTAATATGATCCAATTATATTAGCACTATTGAGAGATTGCACTAGCGAAAGTACGAACCCTAGGCCTCATTTTCAAGCATTGCAATACCGTTTTTGTGCCCGTTCACTATTTTCTACCTTGCTGTTTTTATTTATTCAGATTATAAAAATATATTTCTACCATCAATATTACACTTTATCACCATCTCTTCGCCGAACTAGTGCACCTATACAATTTGCCATTGTATTGGGTATGTTGGGGACACAAGAGATTTCTTGTATTTGGTTGCAGGATTGTTTGAGAGAGACCATCTTCATCCTACACCTCCCATGGATTGATAAGCCTTAGGTCATCCACTTGAGGGAAATTTGCTACTGTCCTACAAAACTCTGTGCTTGGAGGCCCAACACGTGTCTACAAGAATAAAGTTGCGTAGTAGACATCAAGCTCTTTTCTGGCGCCGTTACCAGGGAGGTGAGTGCATGAAGGTATATCTTTAGATCTTGCAATTGAATCTTTTAGTTCTTGTTTTATCGCTAGTTTGGTTTATAAAAGAAAACTACAAAAAATAGAATTGAGGTTGCATCATATTATTGATCATCTTTATAATATCTTTCTTGAAAATGATGGTTTGGAAAATTGTGCTCAATTGTTAGAAGAAGAAGTCAATAAAATGTTTGGCACAAAATATTTGAATGATGAGCATGATTGCAATGTTCTTAGTATGAATTCTTTGAATATCCATGACGCTAATGATATGCAAAGCTACAAGCTTGGGGATGCTATGTTTGATGAAGATGATATTTTTTGTCCCCCAAGTTTTGATGTGCAAATTTATTATAATGAAAGCATGCCTCCTATTTATGATGATTATAATGATGAAAGTGGATTTGGAGAGGTCATGACTTTACTTAGTGATGAACCCACTATTTTGGATGAGGCTTCAATTGACTATGATAACAAAGTTGCTATCTATGATGATTATGGTGATGACATGTATGCTATATTGAATAATTATAAACATGAAACTTGTCATCATGAGTTTAATTTTCACTCTCATGATAGTTATTTTGTTGAGTTTGCTCCCACTACTATTGATGAGAAGAAATTTGCTTATGTGGAGAGTAATAAGTTTTCTATGCGTTTGTGTTGTGAAAATAATGCTTTATGTGATGGTTATATTGTTGAATTCATTCATGATGCTACTAAAAATTACTATGAGAGAGGAACATATGCTTTTACTGTTGGGGAACCCAATATTTCAATAAATTTACCTACAATCACGCAAGATCTATCTAGGATATGCATAGCAACGAGCGGGGAGAGTGTGTCTATGTACCCCCGTAGACCAAAAGCGGAAGAGTTTAGTAACGTGGTTGTTGTAGTCGAATGTCTTCGCGATCAAACCGATCCAAGTACCGAACGTACGGCACCTCCATGATCAGCACACATTCAGCTCAAGTCTCTTTACTCATTCCATAATGCATCATCTCGTGGCTAACTCATTAGACACATTGCTTGCAAGGCTCATAGTGATGTGCATTACCGAGAGGGCCCAGAGATACCTCTCCGATACACGGAATGACAAATCCTAATCTCGATCTATGCCAACTCAAGAAACACAATCGGAGACACCTATAGAGCATCTTTATAATCATCCAGTTACGTTGTGACGTTTGATAGCACACAAGGTGTTCCTCCGGTATTCGGGAGTTGCATAATCTCATAGTCCGAGGAACATATGTATAAGTCATGAAGAAAGCAATAGCAGAAAAACTAAACGATCATAATGCTAAGGTAACTGATGGGTCTTGTCCATCACATCATTCTCTAATTATGTGACCCCGTTCATCAAATGACAACACATGTCTATGGTCAGGAAACTTAACCATCTTTGATTAAGGAGCTAGTCAAGTAGAGGCATACTAGGGACACTCCGTTTGTCTATGTATTCACACATGTACTAAGTGTCCGGTTAATACAATTCTAGCATGACTAATAAAAATTTATCATGATATAAGGAAATATAAAGAATAAATTTATTATTGCCTCTAGGGCACATTTCCTTCAGTCTCCCACTTGCACTAGAGTCAATAATCTAGATTACATAGTAATGATTCTAACACCCATGGAGTCTTGGTGTTGATCATGTTTTGCTCGTGAGAGAGGCTTAGTCAACGGGTCTGCAATATTCAGATCCGTATGTATCTTGCAAATCTCTATGTCTCCCTCCTTGACTTGATCGCGGATGGAATTGAAGCGTCTCTTGATGTGCTTGGTTCTCTTGTGAAATCTGGATTCCTTTGCCAAGGCAATTGCACCAGTATTGTCACAAAAGATTTTCATTGGACCCGATGCACTAGGTATTACACCTAGATCGGATATGAACTCCTTCATCCAGACTCATTCATTTGCTGCTTCCAAAGCGGCTATGTACTCCGCTTCACACGTGGATCCCACCACGATGCTCTGTTTGGAACTGCACCAACTGACAGCTCCACCATTCAATATAAATACGTATCCGGTTTGCGACTTAGAGTCATCCGGATCAGTGTCAAAGCTTGCATCGACGTAACCGTTTACGATGAGCTCTTTGTCATCTCCATAAACGAGAAACATATCCTTAGTCCTTTTCAGGTATTTCAGGATGTTCTTGACTGTTGTCCAGTGATCCACTCCTGGATTACTTTGGTACCTCCCTGCTAAACTAATAGCAAGGCACACATCAGGTCTGGTACACAACATTGCATACATGATAGAGCCTATGTCTTAGGCATAGGGAATGACTTTCATTTTCTCTCTATATTCTGCAGTGGTCAGGCATTGAGTCTGACTCAACTTCACACCTTGTAACACAGGCAAGAACCCTTTATTTGACTGATCCATTTTGAACTTCTTCAAAACTTTATCAAGGTATGTGCTTTCGTGAAAGTCCAATTAAGCGTCTTGATCTATCTCTATAGATCTTGATGCCCAATATATAAGCAGCTTCACTGAGGTCTTTCATTGAAAAATTCTTATTTAAGTATCCTTTTATGCTATTCAGAAATTCAGTATCATTTCCGATCAACAATAT
The DNA here is from genome assembly GCF_018294505.1 of Triticum aestivum. Lineage (NCBI taxonomy): Eukaryota > Viridiplantae > Streptophyta > Magnoliopsida > Poales > Poaceae > Triticum > Triticum aestivum. Next base: position 523,770,158 of record NC_057812.1, read on the forward strand.
GTCATCCACATATAATATCAGAAATGCTACAGAGCTCCCACTCACTTTCTTGTAAATACATGCTTCTCCAAAAGTCTGTATAAAACCATATGCTTTTATCACACTATCAAAGCATACATTCCAACTCCGAGAGGCTTGCACCAGTCCATAAATGGATCGCTGGAGGTTGCACACTTTGTCAGCACCTTTTGGATCGACAAAACCTTCTAGTTGCATCATATACAACTCTTCTTTAAGATATCCATTAAGGAATGCAGTTTTGACATCCATTTGCCAAATTTCATAATCATAAAATGCGGCAATTGCTAACATGATTCAGACAGACTTAAGCATCGCTACGGGTGAGAAGGTCTCATCATAGTCAACTCCTTGAACTTGCAAAAACCTTTCGCAACAAGTCGAGCTTTGTAGATAGTAACATTACCGTCAGCATCAGTTTTCTTCCTTAAGATCCATGTATTCTCTATTGCTTGCTGATCATCGGACAAGTCAACCAAAGTCCACACTTTGTTCTCATACATGGATCCCATCTCAGATTTCATGGCCTCAAGCCATCTTGCAGAGTCTGGGCTCATCATCGCTTCCTCATAGTTCGTAGGTTCGTCATGGTCAAGTAACATGACTCCAGAACATGATTACTGTACCACTCTGGTGCAGATCTTACTCTGGTTGACCTACGAGGTTCGATAGTAACTTGATCAGAAGTTTCATGATCATCATCATTAGCTTCCTCACTAATGGGTGTAGGAATCACTGGAACTGATTTCTATGATGAACTCCTTTCCAATAAGGGAGAAGGTACAGATACCTCATCAAGTTCTAATTTCCTCGCACTCACTTCTTTCGAGAGAAACTCCTTCTCTAGAAAGCATCCATTCTTAGCAACGAATATCTTGCCTTCAGATCTTTGATAGAATGTGTACCCAACAGTCTCCTTTGGGTATCCTATGAAGACACATTTCTCTGATTTGGGTTCAAGCTTATCAGGTTGAAGCTTTCTCACATAAGCATCGCAGCCCCAAACTTTAATAAATGACAACTTGGGTTTCTTGCCAAACCACAGTTCATATCATGTCGTCTCAACAGATTTCGATGGTGCCCTATTTACCGTGAATGCAGCCGTCTCTAAAGCATAACCCCAAAACAATAGCGGTAAATCAGTAAGAGACATCATAGATCGCACCATATCTAATAAAGTGCGGTTACGATGTTTGGACACACCATTACAATGTCGTGTTCCAGGTGGCGTGAGTTGCGAAACTATTCCGCATTGTTTCAAATGAAGACCAAACTCATAACTCAAATATTCACCTCCACAATTAGATCGTAGACATTTTATTTTCTTATTACGATGATTTTCCACTTCATTCCGAAATTCTTTGAACTTTTTCAAATGTTTTAGACTTATGTTTCATCAAGTAGATATACCCATCTCTGCTCACATCATCTGTGAAGGTCAGAAAATAACAATACCCATCGCGAGTGTCGGTGTCAAAACCGGCGGATCTCGGGTAGGGGGTCCCGAACTGTGCGTCAAGGCCGGATGGTAATAGGAGACAAGGGACACAATGTTTTTTACCCAGGTTCGGGCCCTCTCGATGGAGGTAATACCCTACTCCTGCTTGATTAATATTGATGATATGGGTAGTACAAGAGTAGATCTACCACGAGATCAAGGAGGCTAAACCCTAGAAGCTAGCCTATGGTATGATTGTTGTGTATGGAGTTGATTGCCTACGGACTACAACCCTCCGGTTTATATAGACACCGGATAGGGTTAGGGTTACATAGAGTCGGTTACAAGGGTAGGAGATCTTGAATATCCCCATCGCCAAGCTTGCCTTCCACGCCAAGGAAAGTCCCATCCGGACACAGGAAAAAGTCTTCAATCTTGTATCTTCATAGTCCTGGAGTCCGGCTGAAGGTATAGTCCGGCTACCCGAACACCCCCTAATCCAGGACTCCCTCAGTAGCCCCCGAACCGGGCTTTAATGATGATGAGTCCGGCGCGCAGATTGTTCGGCATTGCAAGGCGGGTTCTTCTCCAAATCTTGTGTACCTGTAGGAATAATGTCCGATTTTTGTAATGTAGTGCTCCTCGGCTTCCATGCCCAATAATGGCCGTCTTCCACGTGTCAAACAAATGCGAAAAGCCGGGGTGTTTTTACATCCACACCCCTAGCCGCATAAATGAGCCGCCTATTTAACGGGATGAGGATTTAGGTCCAAACCACATCTTCTCCACGAGTTATCATCAGAGCGCTTCCAGCAGAGGTCCATTCCAACATGACTAGCCGTCGCAGCTCCTCCCCTCGCCCCTCCGGTCCCAAACTCGGGGACTGGGAGAGTTGCACCATCCCGCATAGCAAGTTAGCGTCGCTTCAGGCCAAGGGATTCCTCCCTCAGGCATACATGGTCCCGGTCCGAGCCGGTCTCGCCACCTACAATGGCGGAAAACAAGCGGAGAGCACCCCCAATCCTTCTAAAGGAGAGCGGGTGTGCCTCGTCCCCTATCTAATAAGGGGACTGGGATTTCCAATTCACCCATTTCTCCGCGGGCTTCTAGAGTTCTACGGCCTCCAGCTGCACAATCTCACGCCCGCCTCCGTACTGCATATTGCGGGTTTCGTCGCCCTTTGCGAGCTATTTTTAGGCGTTGAGGCTCATTTCGTGCTGTGGAAGAGGTTATTCTGCCTGGTGCCCCGTTCTAAAGAGGGGTCTATTTACCAAGTGGGTGGGGCCGAAGTATGGCGTATCGCCGGGACCGGATACCTATCCGGAACCCCAAAGAAGGCGTCCGAGGACTGGCCTTCAGAATGGTTCTACATAGATGACGTCCCGCTGCCGGACCCTATCCGGGTTGGTCTCCCTGAGTTCAACAGTGCTCTATTGAAGAAACGCTTGAGCTGGCGTCCGCGGAGCTCTCAGAGAGAAAGTGACAAAGACGTCCTTTACCTGATGGGCCGGATAAGACTGTTGGCTCATTCCGGACTAACCATGATTGGAGTCATGGCCGCATGCATTATGCGGGGGGGGGGGGTGCAGCCACTTCAATACAGAGGCCACCCCATGTGGGATTTCAACGGGGAGGATGACGCCACCCGTTACGGTCGTAAGGGGCCGGCCTCGGCTACCGCTCTAGTAAAGATCTTATCCTCTTTGTACAAGGGAGAAAAGGAGGAATTCCTCCGCGTCAACCCGCAGGCCGGATTTACTATGTACGATCCTCCAAGTTGGGTAAGTGAACAACTGCGCTTGCCCGTTTGTTTTATACTCCCACGGTTAGATATGTAGTCTAACGACTTCAATGCAGGAACTGCGACAGGTGGTAAAGGATATAAACAGCCGCCCTCCACAGCTCGAGGGCCCAGAACGATCCCTCGATCCGGACTCCGAAGAGGATCCGGACATATCGGTGGAGCTTATCGATGGGGTGTTCCATCAGCTAAGCAAGGACAATACCTTGGTAGCCATCACGGCTGATTACCCAGGGTTAATCCCGGCCTCCTAGGTGACAGAAACCGGAGTCTCATTCCCTTGAGAGAGATTCCACTCTCACGTATTCCGGTGTTTCTGACAACAACCGTGTTTTGCAGGGGAGATTTCCGAGGCAGGAGGCTGAACCTGCGGCGGCTAGCCAACGAGGGGACGTAGGGCCCCGTGGGGCAAAAAGGAATGTAGTCCGGACTGAGATGCCGGCGCAAAGGTATAGCGCACCCTCTGTCTCCCTGGTGTTATTCTGTCAGGGCATATTAACGTTCGTGCTATCTTCAGAACGAAGAGACCTCGCCGGACTACATCCGGAGAGGTCGCCAATCGCGCCTCCACCAGCCAGGCTCCAACGTCTGGCCAGGAAGCGGAGGCGAGCACAAGGCGTGCGCCGGACGCTCCTCCGACAGAGGATGCGGACAGGCTATCCGCCACAAATTCTGAAGTGGAGAGTGCCATGAACCACAGGCGTCGCCGGACAGTTCTACGCGACGCTTGTTTCTCCCAAGAGGCTTTAGATGCCTTTAATTTGGGATATGCGTACCTCCGTGCCGCTCGAAATGGTTTAGCCAGAGCCACGGAGCAGTATGTAAAAGACATACGGGTAAGAAAATTTTGGTCAAATATATATATATACCAGTAGCCCCCGAGACTTGAAATAGTTAGAGCAACTGATTTAAGGATCATTTAATATGCAGGTTCTTACAGAGAAGAATACCGTACTGTCCCAGGAGCTGGAAAAGTGCAAGGCCCAACTAGAGGCCGCACTAGCCGCAACGGGGGAGCCCAAAGAGACCCCCTCAGGTAAGATACACTTCGAAAGATTAGTATTGTGCGGTGTGGGTGCAAATCTGACAAATCATGTTGCAAATGGCGCCGGACTCGATCCGGAAAAGCAACAACTCTTACGCCGGCTAAAGGCCGGTGAGAGTACGTTGACAAAGGTGAGGCGAGAGAAGAATGATCTTCAGGATGCCAACACCAGGCTGGACGTCGAACTTAAAGATGTTCGTGGCCAGCTGTCGGACTCCACGAAGGAGAATCAGCGGCTTCGACGCGGCATATTTAGTAAGTGCTTGAACGAACTTTGAAAAAAGAGTTCGGCGAGGAAGTCGACTAATAGAGTAATGTCTGTAGGTATGCTCACAGGTCGTCCTGCAGAGGAGATGCCCGGTTCTACGGGTGACCTTCTTCCCAAACTCATGCAACTGCACGAGCGAATTCAGCAGGCGATGCAAGGTGTTGCCCAAGCCTTATGGCCTGCCCACTCCATGCCCGAGGGCCTTGGAGAGCTTGCGGAGAAGCTGAAGGGAGCTCGGCGGCGCTTCCGGTTGTGGAAGATATCGGCCTGCCAACAAGGCGCTAGGGAAGCTTGGGCCGTGGTGAAGACCCGTTTTACGAAGTCTGACCCAAACCACATGGCCGAGGTCCGACCAGTGGGGCCTGACGGGAGGGAGATCCCTGTGAGCTTAGTATACGGCCAAGTAGAGTTGGCCGCGAAGTATTCCCAGCAGGACTGTAAATTAGACAGCCTGTTAGATGGTATAGAAGAGGAATACAATCAGTCAGAATGACTATGTAATTTTGAATTGACATGTGTAATGCCTTCTAGCCGGATTGTAGATCGTTTGTCGTTGCCGACCTTTTCGCTTCAACCTCGGGACCTGAAGGTCCCGAGTGTGTCCGAATACCATAGCGATTATATAAGAACCATGGTATCCGTGGAGACCAGGCGTAGGGGTCATTAGTGCGTTATCAGACAAGTGCCCAACTAGTTATGTTATATTACATGGTTAGTAAGAAACATCTTCCAGAGAGAATAGTTCCGTTAGGGGTTCCTTTCGCTGGGAGGCATGCCCTAAAGTGCATGTCCGGACTGCATAAAAAGACGCAGAAAAAAGCATCTGGGGGCGCATAAAATGAGTAAAAAGATCATCTTTTATCTCATCGACCGAATATTCCCTTAAGAACACTAGCTTTTGGCTTCACCCAGTCTGAGGTACACATCCGGCTGACCCGGCAGTAACAATCACAGAGGTGCTCCCTTTACCGCCTAGCCGAACAATCGGGAACGTAGGGGTAAGCACAGGAGCCAGGCAACCCAGCTTGGCCAAAACTTAAGTCATATTGATGCATATAATGGTGAAGAAAACGATACATGCGGAAGTTTGACGCATGTGTTGGGCGTGAAGCCCGTATAAGCTTCTGTTAAAGAAGCCCCCAGGTTTAATGAGCGCGAGTGGCGCGTCACTAGATAAGCCTTTAAGGGCTATAAAAGAAAAGAGGGGAAGGAGAGAAATGTAAGACAGAAAAATGCAAAAAATGGACAGAGGAAGGAGACGAACACAGAGTCCGGCACTAGGCATAGAATCTTCGGAGACAGGTGGCGTTCCACGGGTTCGGCTCGAGTCGGTTATCCGACGCATCTCGCAGGCGGTACGCCCCACCAGTCAGGACTTGGTCGATTATGAATGGACCTTCCCACTTGGACTTGAGTTTGTCCTTTTTCTTATCCGGCAGGCGTAGAACTAGTTTGCCAACATTGTAACTTTTGGCCCGTACTTCTCTGCTTTGATATCTTCGGGCCTGCTGTTGATAAAATGCGGAACGGGCTTTTGCCACGTCACGCTCCTCCTCCAGGGCGTCCAAGTTGTCCTGCCGATCGAGCTCGGCTTCTCTTTCTTCGTACATGCGCACTCTAGGTGAGTCATGAATTATGTCGCAGGGCAGAACTGCCTCTGCGCCGTACACCATAAAAAATGGTGTGTATCCGGTGGTGCGATTTGGTGTGGTCCGCAGCCCCCATAGCACGGAGTCGAGCTCCTCTACCCAGTGCGTGTTAGATTCCTTGAGGGACCGCACCATTCTGGGTTTAATGCCGCTCATAATAAGACCATTTGCACGTTTGACCTGGCCGTTGGTTTGTGGGTGATAGACATAAGCATAATCGAGCTTGATGCCCATGTTTTTGCACCAGAGTTTTACCTCGTCGGCGGTAAAGTTTGTACCGTTATCGGTTATGATGCTGTGGGGGACGCCATAACGGTGTACAACCCCGGATATGAAGTCTATCACAGGTCCGGATTCGGCCGTTTTAACAGACTTGGCTTCTATCCATTTGGTGAATTTATCCACCATGACCAGTAAGTATTTTTTTCCTATCGGTCCCACCTTTAAGGGGTCCGACCATGTCAAGCCCCCAGACCGCAAAAGGCCAGGTGATGGGTATAGTTTGGAGTGCGGTGGGTGGCATGTGGCTTTGGTTGGCAAAAAGTTGGCAACCAGCGCATCGTTGGACTAGGTCCTGAGTGTCTGCCCGGGCCGTCGGCCAATAAAAGCCTGTACGGAAAGCCTTGCTAACAAGGGACCGAGCAGCGGCGTGATGACCATCGAGTCCGGCATGAATTTCAGCCAGAAGGTTCCGCCCGTCCTCTTTGGAGATGCACCTTTGAAGGACTCCGGTAGTGCTTTTCTTATAAAGCTCTCCCCCATGGACTCTATAGGCTTTAGATCACCGCACTATGCAGCGGGCCTCATTTTGGTCCTCTGGGAGTTCCTGCCTAGTAAGGTAGGCTAGGAATGGTTCTGTCCACGGGGCGATAACCGCCATTATTACGTGGGCTGAAGGTGTAATTTCATTGGCAGAGCCTCCAATTGTGTCAGATTGTTCGGCGTCGAGTTGTGCGGCTGGGTCCGGGCTGTTATTTGCGGGTTCCCCTCCCATGCTACGGATGGCTTGAACAATCTTTCCAAAAAGATGTTGGAGGGGACTGCATCGCGTTTTGCTCCGATGCGTGCCAGGACGTCCGCTGCTTGATTGTTTTCTCGGGCTATATGGTGAAACTCTAGCCCTTCGAACCGAGCTGACATTTTTAGGACGGCGTTGCGGTAAGCTGCCATTTTTGGGTCCTTGGTGTCGAAGTCTCCATTTATTTGGGATATCGCAAGGTTTGCATCCCCGCGTACCTCTAGGCGCTGGATACCCATGGATACTGCTATCCGGAGACCATGTAGGAGGGCCTCATATTCGGCTGCATTGTTGGAATCCGTGTACATGATCTGGAGCACATATTGGACTGTGTCTCCTGTGGGGGACGTCAGAACGATGCCAGCCCCCAGTCCGGCCAACATTTTGGAGCCGTCGAAATGCATAATCCAGTTTGAATATGTGCCGTACTCTTTAGGGAGCTCGGCCTCCGTCCATTCTGCGACGAAGTCGGCCAGAACTTGCGATTTAATAGCTCGCCGTGGCTTATAGGTTATATCGAACGGGAGAAGCTCAATGGCCCATTTTGCAATCCGGCCCGTTGCATCACGGTTGTTGATAATATCGTTTAGTGGCACTTCCGAGGCTACTGTTATGGAACACTCTAGTGTCGTAGCTTCCGGGATGCCATGAATACCGCGTATGCAATCTTTTGATAATACGGGTACCGTGATTTGCATGGAGTGAGGACAGTGGACACGTAGTAGACTGGCCTTTGAAGGGGGAATTTGTGTCCGTCCGTTTCCCGCTCGACAACGAGCACTGCGCTGACAACTTGGTGTGTTGCTGCAATGTACAATAACATTGGTTCGCTGATGATTGGCGCGGCCAGGACTGGGTTTGTTGCCAATATGGCTTTTATTTCATCCAGTCCGGCCGTGGCGTCATCCGTCCACTTGAAGTGTTCGGTGCACCGAAGGAGGCGATAAAGGGGTAGTGCCTTTTCTCCCAAGCGGGAGATGAAGCGGCTTAAAGCCGCCATGCACCCGGTTAATTTTTGTATTTGTTTAAGGTCCTTTGAGACATCCAATTGTGACAAAGCTCGGATCTTGGCTGGGTTTGCTTCAATTCCTCTACCGGATACAATGAAGCCCAAGAGCTTTCCGGCTGGAACGCCGAAGACGCATTTTTCTGGGTTGAGCTTGATGTCATATTGTCGGAGGTTATCGAATGTACGCCTCAAGTCGTCTACTAGAGATTCGACATGTCTTGATTTGACGACCACATCATCCACATACGCCTCTACTGTTTTGCCGATCTGGTTTGCCAGACATGTCTGGATCATGCGCTGATATGTTGCGCCGGCGTTTTTCAGCCCGAAGGGCATTGTGTTGAAGCAGAATGGGCCGTATGGTGCGATGAATGTTGTTGCGGCTTGGTCTGATTCTGCCATCTTGATTTGATGGTAACCGGAGTATGCGTCGAGGAAACACAAGGAATCGTGTCCTGCGGTGGCATCGATAATTTGATCGATACGGGGGAGGGGGAAGGGATCCTTTGGGCAAGCCTTGTTAAGGTCTTTAAAATCGACACACAGGCGCCAGGATTTGTCCTTCTTTGGTACCATCACCAGGTTTGCTAGCCAGTCCGGATGTTTTATGTCTCTAATGAATCCGGCCTCCAATAGCTTGGCTAGCTCCTCTCCCATAGCCTGTCTCTTGGGTTCGGAAAACGCCGAAGGGCTTGTTTGACAGGTTTGAATCCTTTTAGGATATTTAAGCTGTGTTCGGCCAGCCTGCGTGGGATCCCTGGCATGTCTGAAGGGTGCCAGGAGAAAATGTCCCAGTTCTCTTGTAGGAACTCTCGCAGTGCAGCGTCTATATCGGGGTTCAGTCGTGCCCCGATGGAAGCTGTTTTATTGGGGTCCGTTGGATGGACCTGGAATTTGACTATTTCGTCAACTGGCTTGAAGGATGTGGATTTGGATCTTTTGTCGAGTATCACATCATCCCTGTTAACCGTGGAGCGCAGCGCAGTCAGTTCCTCGGCCGCTAAGGCTTCGGATAGTGCCTCAAGGGCTAATGCGGCCGTCTTGTTTTTGGCGCGGAGTGCTATGTCCGGATCACTAGCTAGGGTGATAATTCCATTTGGCCCGGGCATCTTAAGCTTCATGTACCCGTAATGGGGTATTGCTTGGAAGATTGTGAATGCTTCCCGCCCTAGTAAAGCGTGATATCCGCTCTTAAACGGGGCCACCTGAAACGTGACTTCTTCGGACCTGTAATTATCCGGCGTGCCGAACACCACATCTAGTGTGATTTTTCCTATGGAGCGCGCTTCCCGACTGGGGATTATTCCTCTAAAGGTTGTGCTGCTTCACTCGACGCGGTTCCAGTCTATTTCCATTTTTTGAAGGGTTTCCTCATAAATGAGGTTCAGTCCGCTGCCTCCATCCATGAGCACCTTGGTGAGGTGAAAGCCGTCCACTATGGGACTGAGGACCAATGCGGCTGGTGCTCGGGCTGTTCGGAATCTAGGTTCATCACTTGCGTTGAAGGTAATGGAAGTGTCGCTCCATGGATTTATTGTTGCAACTTGATAGACTTTGGCGAGGCTGCGGAGTGTTCTTTTTCGCCCATTGTTTGATGCAAAAGTCTCGAAGACTGTGAGAATGGTACTGGTGTCCTTGGGCTGGCTTTCAGCGGCCTCCGGAATTAAGAGGTCCTCGCCGATTTTGGCCACCTGCCGGAGTATCCAACATGCTCTAAGGCTGTGAGTTGGTGTGGCGTCCTCTGTACTGTGAATTCTACAGGGTCCATCAAGCCATCTTTCCAGTACGGTTCCATGCCCTGTAGGGGTTTTTGGCTTTTTGGAGTTTATCCCGGGTGTCCTATGATGATGCACCCTCTTAGTTTGGACGGGATTACTATTCAAGGCCGAATTATCCCAAAATTTTATTTCGGTTTTCCAGGTGCTTTCCATCGCATAGTATTTTTGTACTATGGACGCCAAGTCAGCAAAGCGTGTAATATCGCGACGACTTACGGCGTTAAGGATTCCCTCGTCCGTGCAAGTACTACAGAAAATTGAGATTGCGTCTTCCTCACGGCAATCCTTTATCCTGTTCATAACCAGGAGGAATCTGGCCCAGTAATGATGCACTGTTTCCTCGGGCCTCTGCCTGATTTGGGAGAGATCGCTTATGTTTGGGTGGGCGGGTGTCGTTGAATCTGAAACCTCACCCAATCCAAGATTCGTAGGCCGAAGAGTTTCCGATCTCTGAAGTTCGGATTCTTGGATGTTGTCCAACGAATCTATCCCATTGCCTGATCCTAAGCTCAGGTCTTGAGTTACATCCTCCTCTCTGCGGGTATCCAGCTTGGTGGGGTCGGCAATTCGGACGTAGCTAGTCCTAAAAATAGATGAAGGGTCGCCGCACTGCACCTCTACCACGGCAACATGGTGGGTGACTTGGGGAGAGTTAATTTCTCTTAGATCGGGTTTAAGCCCAACCTGGTCGTAATCCGTAGCGACCCCCAGGGTGGCGATGCGATCCAAGAGATCGTTTACGGAAGACAGCTCCATTGGATCTAGCTGCTCGACGAGCTCCGAGCTGACATGTAGGTTGCTTTTGATGACCCGAGAGGTCACCGTCGGCGCAACAGCCGAACAGGCGGTCATGAGGAAACCACCTAACCGGAGGGTTTGGCCGACAGCCAAGGCTCCCTTAGCAACGGCGCCGTCTTTAAAGACGGGAGAAGGCATCCTTCCAGATTGTGACGGCACCGAGGAACTCTCAATGAAAGCACCAATGTCAGTGTCAAAACCGGCGGATCTCGGGTAGGGGGTCCGAACTGTGCGTCAAGGCCGGATGGTAACAGGAGACAAGGGACACGATGTTTTTTACCCAGGTTCGGGCCCTCTCGATGGAGGTAATACCCTACTCCTGCTTGATTAATATTGATGATATGGGTAGTACAAGAGTAGATCTACCACAAGATCAAGGAGGCTAAACCCTAGAAGCTAGCCTATGGTATGATTGTTGTGTATGGAGTTGATTGCCTACGGACTACAACCCTCCAGTTTATATAGACACCAGATAGGGTTAGGGTTACATAGAGTCAGTTACAAGGGTAGGAGATCTTGAATATCCGCAACGCCGAGCTTGCCTTCCACGCCAAGGAAAGTCCCATCCGGACACGGGACGAAGTCTTCAATCTTGTATCTTCATAGTCCTGGAGTCCGGCTAAAGGTATAGTCCGGCTACCCGAACACCCCCTAATCCAGGACTCCCTCAGCGAGCCTCAACACTCATCGGACCGCATACATCAGTATGCATTATTTCCAATAAGTCTGTTGCCCGCTCCATTGTTCCGGAGAACGGAGTCTTAGTCATCTTGCCCATGAGGCATGGTTTGCAAGCATCAAGTGATTCATAATCAAGTGATTCCAAAATCCCATCAACATGGAGTTTCTTCATGCGATTTACACCAATATGACCTAAACGACAGTGCCACAAATAATTTGCACTATCATTATTAAACTTATATCTTTTGGCTTCAATACTATGAATATGTGTATCACTACAATCGAGATTCAACAAAAATAGACCACTCATCAAGGGTGCATGACCATAAAAGATATTACTCATATAAATAGAACAACCATTATTCTCTGATTTAAATGAATAACCGTCGCGCACCAAACAAGATCTAGATATAATGTTCATGCTTAACGCTGGCACCAAATAACAATTATTGAGGTCTAAAACTAATCCTGAAGGTAGATGTAGAGGTAGCGTGTCGACGGCGATCACATTGACTTTGGAACCATTTCCCACGCGCATCATCACCCCGTCCTTAGCCAATCTTCGTTTAATCCGTAGCCCCTGTTTCGAGTTGTAAATATGAGCAATAGAACTAGTATCAAATACCCAGGCGCTACTACGAGCATTAGTAAGGTACACATCAATAACATGTATATCAAATATACCTTTCACTTTGCCATTCTTCTTATCCACCAAATACTTGGGTCAGTTCCGCTTCCAGTGACCAGTCCCTTTGTAGTAGAAGCACTCAATCTCAGGCTTAGGTCCAGACTTGGGCTTCTTCACTTGAGCAGCAACTTGCTTGCCGTTCTTCTTGAAGTTCCCCTTCTTCCCTTTGCCCTTCTTCTTGAAACTAGTGGTCTTTTTGACCATCAACACTTGATGCTCCTTCTTGATTTCTACCTCCGCAGCTTTTAGCATCGCGAAGAGCCCGGGAATTGTATTATCCATCCCTTGCATATTATAGTTCATCATGAAGCTTTTGTAGCTTGGTGGCAGTGATTGAAGAACTCAGTCAATGACACTATCATCAGGAAGATTAACTCCCAGTTGAGTCAAGTGGTTGTGGTACCCAGACATTCTGAGTATATGTTCACTGACGGAACTATTCTCCTCCATCTTGCAGCTATAGAACTTATTGGAGACTTCATATCTCTCAATCCGGGCATTTGCTTGAAATATTAACTTCAACTCCTGGAACACTCATATGCTCCATGACATTCAAAACATCGTTGAAGTCCCGATTCTAAGCCGTAAAGCATGGCACACTGAACTATCGAGTAGTCATCAACTTTGCTCTGCCAGACGTTCATAACATCTGGTGTTGCTCCTGCAGCAGGCTTTGCACCTAGCGGTGCTTCCAGGACGTAATTCTTCTGTGCAGCAATGAGGATAATCCTCAAGTTACGGACCCAGTCCGTGTAGTTGCTACCATCATCTTTCAACTTAGCTTTCTCTAGGAACACATTAAAATTCAAAGGAACAGTAGCACGGGCCATTTATCTACAACAACATAGACATGCAAAATACTATCAGGTACTAAGTTCATGATAAATTAAAGTTCAATTAATCATATTACTTAAGAAATCCCACTTAGATAGACATTCCTCTAGTCATCTAAATGATCATGTGATCCATATCAACTAAACCATGTCCGATCATCACGTGAGATGGAGAAGTTTTCAATGGTGAACACCACTATGTTGATCATATCTACTATATGATTCACGCTCGACCTTTCGGTCTCAGTGTTCCGAGGCCATATCTGCATATGCTAGGCTCGTCAAGTTTAACCTGAGTATTCTGCTTGTGCAAAACTAGCTTGCAGCCGTTGTATGTGAACATAGAGCTTATCACACCCGATCATCACGTGGTGTCTCGGCACGACGAACTATAGCAATGGTGCATACTCAGGGAGAACACTTATACCTTGAAATTTAGTGAGAGATCGTCCTATAATGCTACCGCCGTACTAAGCAAAATAAGATGCATAAAATATAAACATCACATGCAATCTAAATAAGTGATATGATATGGCCATCATTATCTTGTGCCTTTGATCTCCATCTCCACCGCACCGTCATGATCACCATCGTCACTGGCTTGACACATTGATTTCCATCGTAGCATCATTGTCGTCTCGCCAACTATTACTTCTACGACCATCGCTACCGCTTAGTGATAAAGTAAAGCAATTACATGGCGATTGCATTTCACACAATAAAGCGATAACCATATGGCTCCTGCCAGTTGCCGATAACTATTACAAAACATGATCTTCTCATATAACAATTTATATCATCACGTCTTGATCATATCACATCAGAACATGCCCTGCAAAACCAAGTTAGACATCCTCTACTTTGTTGTTGCAAGTTTCACGTGGCTGCTACGGGCTTCTAGCAAGAACTGTTCTTACCTACGCATCAAAACCACAATGATTTTTTGTCAAGTGTGTTGTTTTAACCTTCAACAAGGACCGGGCATAGTCAAACTCGATTCAACTAAACCTGGAGAAACAGACACCCGCTAGCCACCTGTGTGCGAAGCACGTCGGTAGAACCAGTCTCATGAATACGTTCATGTAATGTCGGTCCGGGCCGCTTCATCCAACAATACCACCGAATCAAAGTAGACATTGCTAGTAAGCAGTACGAGTATCATCGCCCACAACTCATTGTGTTCTACTCGTGCATATAACATCTACGCATAGACCTGGCTCGGGTGCCACTTTTGGGGAACATAGTATTTCAAAAAATTTACCTACGATCATGCAAGATCTATCTAGGAGATGCATAGCAACGAGCGGGGAGAGTGTGTATACGTACCCTCATAGACCGAAAGAGGAAGTGTATAGTAACGCAGTTGGTGTAGTTGAACGTCTTCGCGATCCAACCGATCCAAGTACCGAACGTACGGCACCCCCGCGATCAGCACACGTTCAGCTCGATGACCCCCCTCGAACTCTTGATCCAGTTGAGGCTGAGGGAGAGTTCGGTTAGCATGACGGCGTGGCGACGATGATGATGAAGTTACGGGCATAGGGCTTCGCCTAAGCACCACGACGATATGACCGAGGTGTGTAACTGTGGAGGGGGGCACCGCACACGGTTAAGAGAAACTTGTGTGTTCTACGGTGCCTCCTTGCCCCCGTATACAAAGGTGGGGAGGGGAGGCCGGCCGGCCCTCCTAGGGCGCACCAGGAGAGGGGAATCCTACTAGGACTCCAATTCCTAGTAGGTTTCCATCTAAGGAAGAGGGGAGGAAGGAAGGGAGAGAGGTGATACGTCTCCAATGTATCTATAATTTTTGATTGTTCCATGCTATTATATGATCTGTTTTCGATGTCTAATGGGCTTTACTAAGCACTTTTATATTATTTTTGGGACTAACCTACTAACCCGAGGCCCAGTGCAAATTGCTGTTTTTTGCCTATTTCAGTGTTTCGCAGAAAAAGAATGTCAAACGGAATGAAACCTTCGGGAGAGTTATTTTTGGAACAAACATGATCCAGAGGACTTGGAGTGGACGTCAAGAAATCAACGAGGAGGCCACAAGGCAGGAAGGCGTGCCTGCCCCCCGGGCGTGCCCCCTCCCTCGTGGGCCCCTCCTGGCTCCACCGACCTACTTCTTCCTCCTATATATACATATATATATCCATATACCCCGAAAACATCCAGGAGCACCACGAAACCCTATTTCCACTGCCGCAACCTTCTGTACCCAAGAGATCCCATCTTGGGGCTTTTTCCGGAGCTCCGCCGGAGAGGGAATCAATCACGGAGGGCTTCTACATCAACACCATAGCCTCTCCAATGATGTGTGAGTAGTTTACCTTAGTTCTTCGGGTCCATAGTTATTAGCTAGATGGCTTCTTCTCTCTCTTTGGATCTCAATACAAAGTTCTCCTCGATCTTCTTGGAGATCTATTCGATGTAACTCTTTTTGTGGTGTGTTTGTCGAGATCCGATGAATTGTGGGTTTATGATCAAGATTATCTATGAACAATATTTGGTTCATCTCTGAATTCTTATATGTATGATTGATTATCTTTGCAAGTCTCTTCGAATTATCAGTTTGGTTTGGCCTACTAGATTGATCTTTCTTGCAATGGGAGAAGTTCTTAGCTTTGGGTTCAATCTTACGGTGTCCTTTCCTAGTGACAGCAGGGGCAGCAAGGCACGTATTGTATTGTTGGCATCGAGGATAAAAAGATGGGGTTTATATCATATTGCTTGAGTTTATCCCTCTACATCATGTCATCTTGCTTAATGCGTTACTATGTTCTTATGAACTTGATACTCTAGATGCATGCTGGATAGAGGTTGATGTGTGGAGTAATAGTAGTAGATGCAGAATCATTTCAGTCTACTTGTCGCAGACGTGATGCCTATATACATGATCATTCCTACATATTCTCATAATTATGCACTTTTCTATCAATTGCTCGTCAGTAATTTTTTCACCCACCGTAATACTTATGCTATCTTGAGAGAAGCCACTAGTGAAACCTATGGCCCCCGGGTCTATCTTTTATCATATAAGTTTCCAATCTACTTTATTTTGCAATCTTTACTTTCAATCTATATCATAAAAATACCAAAAATATTTATCTTATTATTATTATCTCTATCAGATCTCACTCTCGTAAGTGACCGTGAAGGGATTGACAACCCCTTTATCGCGTTGGTTGCGAGGTTCTTGTTTGTTCGTGTAGGTACTAGGTGACTTGTGTGTTACCTCCTACTGGATTTATACCTTGGTTCTCAAAAACTGAGAGAAATACTTACGCTACTTTACTGCATCACCCTTTCTTCTTCAAGGGAAAACCAATGCAGTGCTCAAGATGTAGCAAGAAGGATTTCTGGCGCCGTTGCCAGGGATGTTGCACCAAGTCAAGTCAAGATTTGATCTCCCGTCAACAAGCCATTTCAGGCGCCGTTGCCGGGGAGATCTAAATCAAGTCAAGACATACTAAGTACCCATCATAAACTCTTATCCCTCGCATTACATTTTTTGCCATTTGCCTCTCGTTTTCCTCTCCCCCACTTCTCGCTTGCCGTTTTATTCGCCCTCTTTTTCCGTTCCCCTTCTCTTTTCTATTTCATCTCTTTCCGCTTGCTTCTTGTGTGCTTGTGTGTTGGATTGTTTGTCATGATGGCTCAAGATAATACTAAATTGTGTGACTTTTCTAATACCAACAATAATGATTTTATTAGCACTCCGATTGCTCCTCTTACCTATGCTGAATCTTGTGAAATTAATACTGCTTTGTTGAATCTTGTCATGAAAGATCCATTTTCCGGCCTTCCTAGTGAAGACGCCGCTACCCATCTAAACAGCTTTGTTGATTTGTGTGATATGCAAAAGAAGAAAGATGTGGATAATGATATTGTTAAATTGAAGCTATTCCCATTTTTGCTTAGAGATCGTGCTAAAACTTGCTTTTCGTCTTTGCCTAAAAATAGTATCGATTCATGGAATAAGTGCAAAGATGCTTTTATCTCTAAGTATTTTCCTCATGCTAAAATCATCTCTCTTAGAAACGATATTATGAATTTTAAGCAACTTGATCATGAACATGTTTCACAAGCTTGGGAGAGGATGAAATTAATGATACGTAATTGCCCTACACATGGTTTGAATCTTTGGATGATTATACAAAAAATTTATGCCGGATTGAATTTTGCTTCTAGAAATCTTTTAGATTCGGCCACGGGAGGCACTTTTATGGAAATCACTTTAGGAGAAGCTACTAAACTCCTAGATAATATTATGGTTAATTATTCTCAATGGCACACTGAAAGATCTACTAGTAAAAAGGTGCATGCAATAGAAGAAATTAATGTTTTGAGTGGAAAGATGGATGAACTTATGAAATTGTTTGCTAATAAGAGTGTTTCTTCTGATCCTAATGATATGCCTTTGTCTACTTTGATTGAGAATAATAATGAATCTATGGATGTGAATTTTGTTGGTAGGAACAATTTTGGTAATAATGCGTATAGAGGTAATTTTAATCCTAGGCCGTTTCCTAGTAATTCCTCTAATAATTATGGTAATTCCTACAACAATTCTTATGGAAATCATAATAAGATGCCCTCTGATTTTTAATCTAATATTAAAGAATTTATTAGTTCGCAAAAGAGTTTCAATGCTTTGATTGAAGAAAAACTGTCTAAGGTTGATGAGTTGGCTAGGAACGTGGATAGAATTTCTCTTGATGTTGATTCTTTGAAACTTAGATCTATTCCACCTAAGCATGATATCAATGAGTCTCTCAAAGCTATGATAATTTCCATTGATGAGTGCAAAGAAAGAACCACTAGGATGCGTGCTAAAAAAGATTGCTTTGTGAAAGCGTGTTCTTCTAGTTTTCATGATAATAAGGATGAAGATCTAAAAGTGATTGATGTGTACCCTATTAAATCTTTGTTTTGCAATATGAATCTTGATAATTATGAGACTGGAGATGAGTCAACTTTAGTTAAAAGGCATCCCAATGATTCGGAGTTTTTAGATCTTAATGCTAAAATTGGTAAAAGTGGGATTGGAGAGGTCAAAACATTACATAGCAATGAACCCACTATTTTGGATTTCAATGAATTTAATTATGATAATTGTTCTTTAATATATTGTATTTCCTTGTTGCAATCCGTGCTAAATTCTCCGCATGCTTATAATCAAAATAAAGCTTTTACTAAACATATCGTTGATGCTTTAATGCAATCTTATGAAGAAAAGCTTGAATTGGAAGTTCTATCCCTAGAAAACTTTATGATGAGTGGGAACCCACTATTAAAATTAAAATTAAAGATCATGAATGCTATGCTTTATGTGATTTGGGTGCTAGCGTTTCCACGATTCCAAAAACTTTGTGTGATGTGTTAGGTTTTCGTGAATTTGATGATTGTTCTTTAAATTTGCACCTCGCGGATTCCACTATTAAGAAACCTATGGGAAGAATTAATGATGTTCTTATTGTCGCAAATAGGAATTATGTGCCCATAGATTTCATTGTTCTTGATATAGATTGCAATCCAACATGTCCCATTATTCTTGGTAGGCCTTTCCTTAGAACGATTGGTGCAATTATTGATATGAAAGAAGGGAATATTAGATTCCAATTTCCATTAAGTAAAGGCATGGAACACTTTCCTAGAAAGAAAATTAAATTACCTTATGAATCTATTATGAGAGCCACTTATGGATTGCATACCAAAGATGATAATACATAGATCTATCCTTGCTTTTATGCCTAGCTAGGGGCGTTAAACGATAGCGCTTGTTGGGAGGCAACCCAATTTTATTTTTGTTTGTTGATTTTTGGTTCTGTTTAGTAATAAATAATTCATCTAGCCTCTATTTAGATGTGGTTTTATGCTTTTAATTAGTGTTTGTGCCAAGTAGAACCTTTGGGAAGACTTGGGGAAAGTCTTTGCGATCTTGCTGTAAAAAAACAGAAACTTTAGCGCTCACGATATTTGCTGCCATTTTTTACTGGAGAGTGCGATTAGGTCGATTCTTTTTGAAGATGATTAATAAATAAATTACTCACGTCCAGAAATGTATTTCAGAATTTTTGGTGTTACATAAGTATTCGAAACCTATAGATTACTACAGACTGTTCTGTTTTTGACAGATTCTGTTTTTCATGTGTTGTTTGCTTATTTTGATGAAACTATGGCTAGTATCGAAGGGTATGAACCATAGAGAAGTTGGAATACAGTAGATTTAACACCAATATAATAAAGAATGAGTTCATTACAGTACCTTAAGTGGTGGTTTGTTTTCTTATACTAACGGAGCTCATGAGATTTTCTGTTTAAGTTTTTTGTGAAGTTTTCAAGTTTTGAGTAAAGATTTGATGGATTATGGAATAAGGAGTGGCAAGAGGCTAAGCTTGGGGATGCCCAAGGCACCCCAAGGTAAAGTTCAAGGACAACCAAAAGCCTAAGCTTGGGGATGCCCCGGAAGGCATCCCCTCTTTTGTCTTCTTCTATCGGTAACTTTACTTGAGGCTATATTTTTATTCACCACGTGATATGTGTTTTGCTTGGAGCGTCTTGTATGATTTGAGTCTTTGATTTTTAGTTTACCAGAATCATCCTTGCTGTACACACCTTTTGGGAGAGACACACATGAATTGGAATTTATTAGAATACTCTATGTGCTTCACTTATATCTTTTGAGCTAGATAATTTTGCTCTAGTGCTTCACTTATATATTTTAGAGCACGGTGATGGTTTTATTTTATAGAAATTATTGATCTCTCATGCTTCACTTATATTATTTTGGGAGTCCTTTAGAACAACATGGTAATTTCCTTTGGTTATAGAATTAGTCCTAATATGATAGGCATCCAAGATGGGTATAATAAAAACTATCATAAAAAGTGCATTGAATACTATGAGAAGTTTGAACTTGATGATTGTTTTGAGATATGAAGATGGTGATATTAGAGTCATGCTAGTTGAGTAGTTGTGAATTTGAGAAATACTTGTTCTAAAGTTTGTGATTCCCGTAGCATGCACGTAGGGTGAACCGTCATGTGATGAAGTCGGAGCATGATTTATTTATTGATTGTCTTCCTTATGAGTGGTGGTCGGGGATGAGCGATGGTCTTTTCCTACCAATCTATCCCCCTAGGAGCATGCACGTAGTACTTTGTTTCAATAACTAATAAATTTTTGCAATAAGTATGTGAGTTCTTTATGACTAATGTTGAGTCCATGGATTATACACACTCTCACCCTTCCACCATTGCTAGCCTCTCTAGTACCGCGTAACTTTTGTCGGTACCTTAAACCCACCATATACCTTCCTCAAAACAGCCACCATACCTACCTATTATGGCATTTCCATAGCCATTCCGAGATATATTGCCATGGAACTTTCCACCGTTCCGTTATTATGACAGGCTTCATCATTGTCATATTGCTTTGCATGATCATGTAGTTGACATCGTATTTGTGGCAAAGCCACCGTTCATAATTCTTTCATACATGTCACTCTTGATTTATTATCCCGGTACACCACCGGAGGCATTCACATAGAGTCATATTTTGTTCTAAGTATTGAGTTGTAATCTTTGAGTTGTAAGTAAATAAAAGTGTGATGATCATCATTATTAGAGCATTGTCCCAAGTGAGGAAAGGATGATGGAGACTATGATTCCCCCACAAGTCGGGATGAGACTCCGGAAGAAAAGAAAAAAGAAGAAGAAAAGAGGCCATAAACAAGAAGAAGAAGAAGACCCCAAAAAATGAGAGAAAAAGAGAGAAGGGACAATGTTACTATCCTTTTTCCACACTTGTGCTTCAAAGTAGCACCATGATCTTCATGATAGAGAGTCTCCTATGTTGTCACTTTCATATACTAGTGATAATTTTACATTAAAGAACTTGGCTTGTATATTCCAATGATGGGCTTCCTCAAATGCCCTAGGTCTTCGTGAGCAAGCAAGTTGGATGCACACCCACTTAGTTTCTTTTTGAGCTTTCATACACTTATAGCTCTAGTGCATCCGTTGCATGGCAATCCCTACTCACTCACATTGATATCTATTGATGGGCATCTCCATAGCCCATTGATACGTCTAGTTGATGTGAGACTATCTTCTCCTTTTTTGTCTCCTCCACATCCACCATTCTATTCCACCTATAGTGCTATGTCCATGGCTCACGCTCATATATTGCGTGAAGATTGAAAAAGTTTGAGAACACCAAAAGTATGAAATGATTGCTTGGCTTGTCATCGGGGTTGGGCATCACTACTAGGGAAAAACCTATACATAGAATTTTACCAGTAGCGCTGTACAAAATCAAGCGCTGCTGCTACTTAGTAGCAGTGCGCGTAAATAAACCGCGCTACAGCTATAACTTTAGCAGTAGCGCGTACTAGCGAAAAGCGCTGCTGCTACGTTAGAACTGGGCGCACATGGCTAGCCCAACCTAGCAGTAGCGCGTATAATGGCCCAGCACTACTGCTAATCGCTATAGCTGCAGCGTGTATTCCAGAACGCGCTGTAGCTAACGTAGCAGCAGCGCCCTTTCTGGAATGAGCTACTGGTACTTCTGACTTAACCACACGGTTCGTCCTTCCCCACGGCCACTTCATCCCCCAAATCAACTCCACTCTCGCTGCCGCCCTCGCCCCTCGGCCGCCGCGCGCTCTCCCCATGCCGCCCCGACCCCAGATTCAACGCCGGCCCCGCCCCCGACCTCAACACTGCCCGGGACGCCGCCCCCGACCCCGACCTCAATGCCGCCCCGGACACCGCCCCCGCCCCCCCCGACCTCAACGCTGCCCCGGAGCCCCGACCACGACCTTGACGCCGCCTGCCCCTCCCTCATCGCAGGCACCCGAGGTGAGCACGCCTGCTCCTCCCTCTGCCCTACCTCTACCTAGGGCTTCTACCTCCATCAAATTAGTTAGGGTGGAAACGAATCGGATGCGGATGCGGCTCAAATGAGTTAGGGTTCATGTAAGGGTGGAAACGAATCAAATTTCTAAGATGAATCATAAAACGAGTAAAATTTGACCACTTATTTCACTTTATAGTTGGATAATTGGAATATCCGCTACCACTTTCCACCCCTATAGGTTCATCAAATTAGATGGTAATTAGGGCAGTAGTTCTTAGGTACTAATTAGTTAGTAAGAACTAGGTACTAATTAGGTACTAGAATATTTTATTTATAGTAAGTTTATTTTTAGTAAGAACTAGTTGAATTAATAGAACTAGTTAGTAAGAACTTGTTGCTATTTTTTTAGTTAAAGCAATTTTCCCGCATCGACGTGGACGATGCCTATCCCGCATCCTCGTCGTCGAGTCGGCGGAGGACGACACCTGCTTGACCAGATGGGCCATGTCCGGGACTGGGCTCCGCCGGGGTGGTACTGGGAGGCGCTACCTACCGGGGGCGCAGGTTGGTGAGGAGCCAGCCTGTCATTGACCCGAACCTTCTTTGGTGGCGGTCGCGTGGGCCAGTGACGGTCCAGAGGCTCGAGGACTCCGCGGAGGTGGTGCGTCACCGTGTCAGTGAGGAGGACGCGCACGTCCGTCGCTACTTGTTTGCGTTGGAGCACAGGTTCTCCAATACCTGGCAGGTTCTCCAGGGATCTCACTGGAGCTATGATCCCGTGATGGTTCCTTCTCTGTGGGTGTCCACCGCCCGCGCCGATACCCGTCGTGTGCTAGGGTTTTAGTTGTACTAGTGATGTTATATGTATGACACTATTCGGGATGTATTAGTGATAATATTCGACGATGTACGGACGCATGAGATGATTTACTTTTGCTTATTGAATGCATGCTAATTTGAGTCTTATAAGATATTTTGAAATGTATATCTTGTGTTGCTCAATATCCAAGTGGCCGGTCATGTTTGCAGGTTACACCTCCGAGTGGCCTATGTTTTGCCGGAGTGTTGATTCATTTCCGTTCCGGCAAATTTCAGGCGCTCGATATATCCTATTTTAGCAAAGGTCATGCCGGATTTTTCCGTGAATTTTGGCATGACTTTTGCCAGAATATGTAGGAAATATCGAGTGCCCCGGATTTGTGTGTTGAGTATCCTGGTAGTTGTCTTCTATCGATTTTCAATTAATGTTTTAACTATGAACATAGGAAATGTCTGACGACAAAAAGGATTTCGGTATTTGCAAATACTGCGAAGACGAGCGCGGCCTGTGCGACGGAATCTTCCTAGATGATGATAGGCGCTTCAGCATCAAGCTGGACGAGAACTTCGAAGTGGATACAGTAAGTCACAACGACAAGTCTTTTTTCGTAATTAAGCATGACATCTGCTTCATTTGCTTCAACTTATATTTTTTTACTATTCTACTAGCGTATCCCCTGCCATGCAAGAGTTTTTGTATTGGATAAGATAGGTTTCAGTCATACTATGGAGGTAAAGAAAGTTTATTTGAAGACCGAGCATGGTTATATTTTCCACGCAAAATTATACAATTCAGACGACTACACCTATTTTGGATGCAAAACATGGCGAGCACTATGCAAGACTTATGCATTTCAGCCTGATATGGTTATCACCTTTGATATTCGTCCGGAAGATGATATTGAAGGTAATACCGACATCTGGGTCGATGTGCAGACGCCTCCAGTTACACCAAAATGTAAGTTTCTCAACCATATTTATGTCTTTGATATTGTTTATTCAAAAATAGTTGACAACTAATTTGTATTGTCAGCTTATTTCGGTGCAAGCAAACATGTCCAGCGCTTGGTAGACAGGACCTACTACTGTCCCGGGGCTGAACTAAACTGCGAGGAGCTAAGTCATTATGTTTCATGGCTTGAGGATCTTGATACCGTCAAGACAAATTTTCTTCCTGGACTTAGAAATCTTAGTACTGAAAACGTGCGACCAATAGTGTTCGTCATGAACTACGGTCACATCTATTTAGGAAGGATGGTAAGATTTTTACTATTTGTCCTCAGTGCATCTTTTCCATACATTATTTGTGAAGCTAAACTTCATTGCTAAGTATGTGACCATACGATGTTCTTCAACAGGGACTCCCGATGAATGTTGTGCCTTATGGGATCGAGACTAAAGGTACCATGAGTATTATTAGCTTACGGCCAAGATATCCTACATGTTACTTTAGTGCATTCAAGATCAGCGATGAATGCTTAATAGTGCAAGACTGGACCAGATATGTGATGGGGGAGCGCAGACAAGTACTAGGGGGCAACAAACAGATGTGCTACCCAAAATTAGGAGACAGGTTCATCTGCATGCTCCAACTTGATCAAGGAGGAGAGCTACACATGTTTTATGTTGTTTTACCTAAGAGAGAGCAGCAGGAGTGATTAGCTAGAAATGACTTTGAGGATGATGATGTGCTACACTATTACTATGATGATAAAATAGCTAGTGTTGGTGGTAATGACTGATGATTATTATTAGCTAGTGTTAGTGGTGATTAAATAAATATTGTTGGTGCTAATTATTATGATGATGATTAAATAGCTTGTGCTGGCGGATTAGATTCAAGTGGAGGCAACATGTGGTGCACATCAAAAGTACTACTAGTCCAAACTAGATCAAGTTTGGATTAGTAGTATACTTTTGACATGCACCACATATTGCCTCCACTTGAACCTAATCCACCTTCATTTGACACACTGTTATGGACATAATGATGTAAACCTCATACCTGGTATTGTACCAATATTTGTACGATGGCGCATAAATACACTAAAAAAACAATACTAGTAGCGATAGAAAGAAAACACGCTGCCAGTAGTTACATTAGCAGCACCGTGGGAGTGAACAAGCGCTGCAACTATTTGTCCTAGCAGTAGCGCGTGCGGCACGCGTTACTGCTAAGCAATAGCTGTAGCGCCTTATTAGTAGCGCGCCTACCCGCGCTACTAGTGAGCACAAAACCAGCGCTACTGCTAGGGTTTTCCCTAGTAGTGCATGATTAAATACTTTGTGTGATGAAGATAGAGCATAGCCAGACTATATGATTTTGTAGGGATAACTTTCTTTGGCCATGTTATTTTTAGAAGACATGATTGCTTTGTTAGTATGCTTGAAGTATTACTATTTTTATGTCAATATTAAACTTTTTTCTTGAATCTTTCGGATATGAACATTCATGCCACAATAAAGAAAATTACATTGAGAAATATGCTAGGTAGCATTCCACATCAAAAATTCTATTTTTATCATTTACCTACTCGAGGACGAGCAGGAATTAAGCTTGGGGATGCTTGATACGTCTCCAATGTATCTATAATTTTTGATTGTTCCATGCTATTATATTATCTGTTTTGGATGTTTAATGGGCTTTAATAAGCACTTTTATATTATTTTTGGGACTAACCTAGTAACCCAAGGCCCAGTGCAAATTGCCGTTTTTTTGCCTATTTCAGTGTTTTGTAGAAAAGGAATATCAAACGGAATCCAAACGAAATGAAACCTTCAGGAGATTTATTTTTGGAACAAACATGATCCAGAGGACTTGGAGTGGACATCAAGAAATCAACGAGGAGGCCACGAGGCAGGGAGGCACGCTTGCCCCCCTGGGCGCGCCCCCACCCTCGTGTGCCCCTAGTGGCTCCACCGACCTACTTCTTCCTCCTATATATATATATATATATATATATCCATATACCCCGAAAACATCCAGGAGCACCACGAAACCCTATTTCCACCGCCGCAACCTTCTGTACCCGAGAGATCCCATCTTGGGGCCTTTTCCGGAGCTCCGCCGGAGAGGGAATCAATCATGGAGGGCTTCTACATCAACACCATAGCCTCTTCGATGATGTGTGATTAGTTTACCTCAGACCTTCGGGTCCATAGTTATTAGTTAGATGGCTTCTTCTCTCTCTTTGGATCTCAATACAAAGTTCTCCTCTATCTTCTTGGAGATCTATTCGATGTAACTCTTTTTGCGGTGTGTTTGTCGAGATTCAATGAATTGTGGGTTTATGATCAAGATTATCTATGAACAATATTTGGTTCTTCTCTGAATTCTTATATGTATGATTGGTTATCTTTGCAAGTCTCTTCGAATTATCAGTTTGGTTTGGCCTACTAGATTGATCTTTCTTGCAATGGGAGAAGTGCTTAGCTTTGGGTTCAATCTTACGGTGTCCTTTCCCACTGACAGCAGGGGCAACAAGGCACGTATTGTATTGTTGCCATCGAGGATAAAAAGATGGGGTTTATATCATATTGCTTGAGTTTATCCCTCTACATCATGTCATCTTGCTTAATGCGTTACTCTGTTCTTATGAACTTAACACTCTAGATGCATGCTGGATAGCGGTCGATGTGTGGAGTCATAGTAGTAGATGCAGAATCGTTTTGGTCTACTTGTCGCGGACGTGATGCCTATATACATGATCATGCCTACATATTCTCATAATTATGCACTTTTCTATCAATTGCTCGACAGTAATTTTGTCACCCACCGTAATACTTATGCTATCTTAAGAGAAGCATGGCCCCTGGGTCTATCTTTTGTCATATAAGTTTCCAATCTACTTTATTTTGCAATCTTTACTTTCAATCTATATCATAAAAGTACCAAAAATATTTATCTTATTATTATCTCTATCAGATCTCACTCTCGTAAGTGACCGTGAAGGGATTGACAACCCCTTTATCGTGTTGGTTGCGAGGTTCTTATTTGTTTGTGCAGGTACTAGGTGACTTGTGTGTTACCTCCTACTGGATTGATACCATGGTTCTCAAAAACTGAGGGAAATACTTACGCTACTTTGCTGCATCACCCTTTCCTCTTCAAGGGAAAACCAACACAGTGCTCAAGAGGACATCAGTCGACTATAGGATAACAACAAGATCTTTGTTTGCACAAGATCTTTGTTTGCACAATGAAGAAGACATCAGTCGACTATAGGATGGTACCAACTCTTTTACCTTGTTTTTACCCCTTGCGCCATTTCAAAATTTACAACAGCGATTTATGCATAGCTTTGTTTTCAGTACTTTTCAAAGCAGTTCACCGATGATTACCTCTCAAACCACCTACATGGTAAAGAGGCGAGGAAGGTATTCATTCAACACCCAAGGTACAATATTGAAGTCTTGCTGAAGATGACAAAGGTTGGGCGGGCAATTATCCATAGCCACTGGCCTAAAGTTGCAAGGACATTCAACATCACTGAAGGCTCAATATTTGCCTTCCGCTTCCGCAGTTTCCCATATGAGATTCATCTGTCTATTTACTGTGTATGATGCTACTTTCCAAAGGTTTTTGATGCTGCATGTGAAATTTGGTGCTGTTGTGTAATGGCGTAACTGAGTGCCGAAGCTATCTGATGTAATTCGATTATGAAATCCTAGTTGCTTTTATACAGATATGAAATATCTGGCGTGTTTTATAAGAAATATCAGTTTGATTAGTACATGGATTATCAATAATAGGCTAATTACCCTGCTTATTGGGGTTTTCTATAGCAAACAATTACTCAGACAACACCGTGGGCGATGAACTCAAACAACCTGCATGGTTTCTAGAAAGTAGGCGTGTTCGATCAACTAACAATCACACACGGGAAGGAAAGGGGGGCGCCGCCCCTTCCCCTAGTCCAATTCGGACCCAAGGCGAGGGGCATGGCCAGCCCCTCCTAGCCCTTCCTCTCTTCCCACTAAGGCCCATTAGTCCCCCCGGGCGTTCTGATAACCCTCCGGCACTCCGATAATTATCTTGTACCTCTCGGAACTCATCTGGTGTCCGAATAACATCGTCCAATATATCAATCTTTATGTCTCGACCATTTCGAGACTCCCCGTCATGTCCGTGATCTCATCTGGGACTCCGAACAATCTTCGGTGATCAAATCACATAACTAATAATACAAATTGTCATCGAACATCAAGCATGCGGATCCTACAGGTTCGAGAACTATGTACACATGACTGAGACACATCTCCGGTCAATAAACAATAGCGGAACCTAGATGCTCATATTGGCTCCTACATATTCTACAAAGATCTTTATCGGTCAAACCGCATAACAACATACATTGTTCCCTTTGTCATCGGTATGTTACTAGCCCAAGATTTGATTGTCGGTATCATCATACCTAGTTCAATCTCGTTACCGGCAAGTCTCTTTACTCGTTTCGTAATGCATCATCCCGTGGCTAACTCATTAGACACATTGCTTGCAAGCCTCATAGTGATTTGCATTACCGAGAGGGCCCAGAGATACCTCTCCGATACACAGAGTGACAAATCCTAATCTCGATCTATGCCAACTCAACAAACACCATCCGAGACACCTGTAGAGGATCTTTATAATCATCCAGTTACGCTATGACATTTGATAGCACACAAGGTGTTCCTCCGGTATTCAGGAGTTGTATAATCTCATAGTCCAAGGAACATATGTATAAGTCATGAAGAAAGCAATAACAGAAAAACTAAACGATCATAATGCTAAGATAATGGATGGGCCTTGTCCATCACATCATTCTCTAATGATGTGATCCCGTTCATCAAATGACAACACATGTCTATGGTCAGGAAACTTAACCATCTTTGATTAACGAGCTAGTCAAGTAGAGGCATACTAGGGACACTCTATTTGTCTATGTATTCACACATGTACTAAGTTTCCGGTTAATACAATTCTAGCATGAATAATAAACATTTATCATGATATAAGGAAATATAAATAACAACTTTATTATTGCCTCTAGGGCATATTTCCTTCATTTACATATCTCAATAATACCAAGTTTCCTCTCTTCATGTTGAAAGTTTTGAAGTTGCATTTGTTTTGCCTTCCTATGCTAGTTGATTCTTGTTCCCATAATTTGTTTGCTCACAAAATCCCTATGCATAGGAAGTGGGTTAGACTTAAATGTGCTTGCCATGTGATTCATGATGCTCTTGTTATGTTTCAATTCCTATCTTTTATGCAAGCATCATTGAAATCATTATGCCTAGCTAAAAGGCATTAAAGAAAAGCGCTTGTTGGGAGACAACCCAACACTTTTACCTACTGTTTTTGTGTGTTCACATGATTAGGCTACTGTAGCAATCATGTTTCATTGCTTTTGTTTCAATAAAATGTTAAGTAAGACCTTTGGGATGGCTTACAATGATAGTTGATTTGATCTTGCTGAAAAACAGAAACTTTTGTGCTCAGTAAAATAATTATTGTTTTTAGAAGAAGCGCGATAAAATGCCAATTCTTTTTGAAGAATATTAATAGACAAATTTCCAAGGAAGTACTAATTTTTCAGAATTTTTGGAGTAATAGAAGTATGATTGGAGTACAGATTACTACAGACTGTTCTGTTTTTGACAGATTCTATTTTCAATGCATAGTTTGCTTGTTTTCTAGTTTCCATGGCTTATATTGCTCAATATAAATTGTGGAAATGATACGCTACAGTAGGCATTGTGTGATAACAATTATGAATCTTGTCTTTGACATTACCAAAAGTGAAATGGTTGTTCTTTATCATACTAACCTATCTCACGAAGTTCCGTTAAATTTTGTGTGATTGAAGTTTTCAAGTTTTGGGTGAGATGTCGATATGGGGAGACTAGGGAGTGACAAGACCCTAAGATTGGGGATGCCCAAGGCACCCCAAAGTAATATTCAAGGAAGATCCAAGCAACTATTGGTAACCTCACTTGGAGCTATGTTTCCAGTCATCACATGATATGTGTTTTGCTTGGAGTATCAATTTATTTTGTTAGGATTTGCTTGCTGTTATTTATAATAATGTTTTGCATCTTTTATTTCAATAAAAGTGGCATGTATAGCCTTTGCCATGCTTATTTTGCAAGTCTACTTGTTGCTGTTTGAAAACAGAAAATTTACCGTTGTTGCAAAAATTCCCTACAAAAGTCAGAATATGATAAAATGTTGAAACTTCTTGCAAAATAGGCTCTGATAAATTTTCTAAAGTATGGTAAAGTTTCATAATCATTGAAGTTTAATAAGTATTGATACTCTTGCATTCTTTACAGACTATACTATTTTGGCAGATTGCTGTTATGTTTGCATTGTTTGCATATGTTTGCTTGTTTAATGATCCTATTTGAGGATAGGAGTATTAAATATGCAGAGGCATTTAGTATGCAATGTTGAATAAATAATTTAGTGATTTTCTACAGTAGAGAATGATAAGGTTTTTGCATTGGTTTATACTAACTTATCTCACGAGTTCTTGTTGAGTTTTATGTGGATGAAGCTTTTGAGATTTCGGAAAACCGTGATATGAGAAGAATTAAGAAGACGCAAAAGCTCAAGCTTGGGGATGCCCAAGGCATCCCAAGATAATATTTCAAGAAGTCTCAAGCATCTAAGCTTGGGGATGCCCCGGTAGGCATCCCACCTTTCTTCATCAACAATTATCAGTGAGTATCGGTTGAGCCTAAGTTTTTGCTTCTCCACATGAGTTGTGCTATTGTTGGTATGTCATTTTATTTTCTTTTGATTTATGTTTTAATATTAGATCTGAATTTTTTTAAATAAAATAGAGTCCTCAAATAGTTGCCAGGGAGGCTAGGTAAGCAACATTCACATCCCGTCAACAGAGCTCTTTTCCATGGAATTGCTTTAGTGCTTCACTTATATCCTACGAGTAAGTTGTTGAATAAATTGAATGTCATGAAGTTGAAATCATATCATGCCTAGTGGTAGCTTCACATTGGGTTTAGAAAGTGAAATCTTTTGAGGCTTGACAATCACAATATCAGTCATACAAGCAATTCACAAATAATTAGTATAAGGAAGAGAACTTTCGCATGCAAATACACTATCATGGAAATCTTTTGTGATTGTGAGCCCCCATCAAAATATTATACGCCAAAATTGTTGACGTTGGACAAGGAAGACAACGTAATGGTTTATCTTTGTTCATATTCACATAGAAGTTATATTGTCATAGATCCTTCAACATGTGGTGCTTGCCCCCCATCTTTGCTAGCCAAAAATTCCGCACCAAGTAGAGATACTACTTGTGCATCCAAAAACCCTTAAACCAAAATCTTATCTTCAAGAGTCCACCATACCTACCTAAAGATTGAGTAAGATCCTTCAAGTAAGTTGTCATCGGTGTAATAAGGCAATAAAATTGCTTCTAAAATGTTAGATCATTTAGTGTAATAGAAAATTGAGTGTTGTACGAACTTGTGATGGCAAAGAATAAAAGCGACAGACTGCATAATAAAGGTTGCTATCATAAGGGGCAATATAACATGATGTTATTTTGCACTAAGGGGTTGAGCATACAAACAAATAAGCGCATGGCAACCTCTGCTTCCCTTTGCGAAGGGCCTATCTTTTACTTTTCAGTATTTATTTTTCAGCAAAGAGTCAAAGTTTTCCTCTCTATTCCTTATTATTTTTCTCTTTGGCAAGCATCATGTGGTGAGGAAAGATCTAGGCACATATATCCAGTTGGATATGGGTGGCATGAGTTATTATTGTTGACATCACCCTTGAGGTGAATACGTTGGTAGGCGAAATTATAAGCCCCTATCTTTCTATGTGTCCGGTTGAAACGTTTTTCCCATGTGTATGTGGTGAGTGTTAGCAATCATAGAAGACTATATGATGGTTGAGTATGTGGAGCTCTTACTTAAACTCTGTTAAATAAGTTGAATTACAATTGCTTGATGACTGAGAACATAGGTTGTTGAGTTTCAAGAGAATTCATTGTTTGAACCTTAACATGTGAATTGGTTGCTACTTTAACATGAGAAATTTTATGAGAAATAATTGCTGTTATGATGCTAGGAAAAGTGATTGAAATTGTCATTGATCAAACTTGTGAACTTTCCTAGCATTCACACTTCATAAATTATTTCTTTTATCATTTACCTACTTGAGGACGAGTAGGAATTAAGCTTGGGGATGCTGATACGTCTCCAACATATCTATAATTTATGAAGTATTCATGTTGTTATATTACCATTCTTGGATGTTTTACAATAATTTTATAGCAACTTTATATCATTTTTTGGGACTAACCTATTGACCCAGTGCCCAGTGCCAGCTGCTATTTTTTGCTTGTTTTTTACATTCCAGGAAATCAATATCAAACGGAGTCCAAACAGCGCGAAATTTTTTGTGGACTTTTTATGGACCAGAAGACTCCCGATGGGCCACAGCAGCACCTGGGGGGGTGCCACGAGGGGGGCACAACCCACCAGGGCGCGCATGGGGGCCCAGGTGCCGAGGTGGGTTGTGCCCACCTCGATGGCCTCCCACACCCCCTCTTTACCCTATAAATTACCAAAAATTCTAGAAACCCTCAGGGTTAACCTAGATCAGAAGTTCCGCCGCTGCAAGGCTCTATAGCCACCGAAAACCAATCTAGACTCTTTCCGGCACCCTGCCGGAGGGGGGGAATCATCTCCTGTGGCCATCTTCATCATCTCGGCATCCACCACGATGAGGAGGGAGTAGTCCACCCTCGTGGCTGAGGATTTGTACCAGTAGCTATGTGTTTAGTCTCTCTCCCTCGTGTTCTTGAGATGTCATGATCTTGATGTATCGCGGGATTTGTTAATATAGTCAGATCATATGGTGTTTTCCCCTCTCTATCTTGTTGTGATGAATTGAGTTTTTCCCTTTGAGATTTTGTTGTTATTGGATTGAATACTTTTATAGATTTGATAACACTTGATATATGTCTTGCAATTGAATACTCGTGGTGACAATGGGGTATCGTATTGATTCACTTGATATATGTTTTGGCACTCAACTCGCGGATTCCCGAGGTAACATTGGGGTAATCTATGCATAGGGGTTGATGCACGTTCTTGTCTTTATTTCTCCGGTAGAAATCTTGGGGCACTCTTTGAAGTTCTTCGTGTTGGATTGAATATTTTGAATGTGAATTTGCTTTTGTGTTATTTTAGTATTAACTCTTGGTTAGATCGATCGGAAAGAATAGCTTTGTGTTATTTTAGTACGAACTCTAGGATAGATTGATCGGAAAGAATAGCTTTGAGGTGGTTTCGTACCCTACAAACAATTCTATCTTATGTTCTCCGTTAGATTGGAACTCTGGAGTGATTCTTCGTTGCACATTGAGGGACGGTTATATGATCCAATTATATTAGCACGGTTCAGAGATTGCACTAGCGAAAGTACGGACCCTAGTCCTCATTTTCAAGCATTGCAATACCATTTTTGTGCCTGTTCACTATTTTTTACCTTGCTATTTTTATTTATTCAGATTATAAAAATATATTTCTACCGTTAGTATTACACTTTTATTACCATGTCTTTGCCGAACTAGTGCACCTATACAATTTGCCATTGTATTGGGTATGTTGGGGACACAAGAGATTTCTTGTATTTGGTTGCAGGGTTGTTTGAGAGAGACCATCTTCATCCTACACCTCCCACGGATTGATAAACCTTAGGTCATCCACTTGAGGGGAAATTGCTACTGTCCTACAAAACTCTGTGTTTGGAGGCCCAACATGTGTCTACAAGAATAAAGTTGCGTAGTAGACATCAGGAGCCACCTGGATTCCTATCAGAGATGACTGGGAACTTGATTTAAGGAGGCACGAAAGGCCCTTTGCCACAATCAAGAATAAGTAGGGGGAGA
Organism: Triticum aestivum; assembly: GCF_018294505.1. Taxonomy (NCBI): domain Eukaryota; kingdom Viridiplantae; phylum Streptophyta; class Magnoliopsida; order Poales; family Poaceae; genus Triticum; species Triticum aestivum. Next base: position 523,803,785 of record NC_057812.1, read on the forward strand.
TTGGGTCTCCATGCCGAATGCCGTGTGTAGGCTTAAAAGAGTCAAGCTTTTCGCCATTAAAGCAGACAAAAAATGACAGTGAAGAGACCATACTCATGACCACATCTATCCACTGATGATCAAATCCCAATTTATTCATGATGCCTCTCAAATAGGCCCACTCCAATCTGTCATATGCCTTCATCATGTCTAGCTTCAAAGCATAGTAACTATTTGATTTTGACATCGACCTTTTCATGAAGTGCGAGCATTCATAAGCACAAATAATGTTATCTGTTATCAACCTTCCAGGGACAAACGCAAACTTTTCCTCAGAGATTATGTCACGCAATATAGTTTTCAACCTGTTTGCTATCACCTTCGAGGCTATTTTATACAAAACATTGCATAGACTTATGGGCCGGAATTGAGAAAGTACCATGGGGGTCGTTACCTTAGGAATCAGGACCAACACAGTGTCATTGACGAATTCTGAGCTCTCCTCGCCTTTCACTATTCTGAGCATGATGTTTGTCACTTCATCACCACATACGTCCCAGTGCCTCTAGTAAAAATGAGTAGGAAAGCCATCTGGCCCCGGAGCCTTGGTCGGAAACATCTGAAACAAGGGGATCTTGACCTCCTCCTTGGTGTACGGGGCACACAATCTAGAGTTCATCTTGACTGTTACCTTCCTCGGCACATGGTTCAGCACCGCATCCTTATTCTGCACACCTTCAAAGAGGTATAAGGATTGATAAAAATCATTAGCTAATACCTTTAGCTCTTCTGGATCCAAGATCTCCACTCCTAGAAAATTTTGTAGTGCTTTGATCATATTTTTCTTGCACCGAAGACTAGCTCGCAGATGGAAAAACTTTGTGTTTTTATCTCCTGTCGAAAGCCACTCAATCCTAGCTCTCTGCCGCCACATAATCTCCTCCCTTTGGTATATCTCTATCAGCTTTTCATTAATTTTTAGCTCTATTTGGGAAGGACCTATCCTCATCGGGTCACTCTTAAGTTCATCAAGCATCTGTTTGAGTTCTTTAATCTCTTTTCTGACACTCTCGAATGTATCCCGGCTCCACTTCTGCAACCCCTTGGCGAGATCTTGTAGCTTGTGACGCAGTTCTGCCACTGAAGTGCATGGAGGTCCGACCCCCATCCATTCACTATAGTATCATGGAAAGTTTCATGTGCCTCCCACATCAACTCATACCTAAAAGGTCACTATACCTGCTCGGCTGTCCCGGCATCCAACTCGAGCAAGAGAGGGGAGTGGTCTGATGTGACACTCGATAAGTGCGTGACCGCTGCAAACGGAAACTTGGCCAGCCACAACGCATTAGCTAGAGCTCTATCAAGTCTGCACCTGGTGTAGCTCCCCACTATTACCTTCTTCTCAAAAGTCCAGAAGTTGCCTTTGTATCCCAAGTCAAGCAACATGCAAACGTCAAGGACTTCCCTAAAAGCTTGGACCTGAGCATTGCTACACTTGCCAACTCTCTGATGTTCATCTGGATATAGCACCTCATTGAAATCACCCAAACAGAGCCAAGCAAGATCACTCAAAGTGCTAATGTTTTTCAAAGCTATCCATGTGTGATGCCTCATATGTGTTTGTGCCTCCCCATAAACGCAAGTCATCCTCCACTTATCTACATTCTGTTCCTCAACAAACACATCGAGATGATAAACAGAATAACTGAGAATTTCAACCTTTATTGAATTATTCCAAAACAAGCCAATACCACCACTCCTACCTTGGTTGTTAACAGCATAAGAATTATCAAAACCCAATGTTCTAGCTAATGCTTCTACCCTAGAACCTTCAATTTGTGTTTCAACAACGCATAACAGGGTAGGGGCAAATTGCCTCATGAAATTGCAAAGCTCATGAACTGTCATAGCTTTACTCGCACTGCGACAGTTCCAGCAGAAAATATTCATTGGGTCCGGCGGCGCCCCTCGAAGGAGCCCGCCAATGACGAGACAACCTTGCCAAGATCGCCACTCTTCTGCAAATCCTTCCCCTCTGCTGCTGCATCTGTTTGGCCCTCTTAGGATCCTATTTACTCCTCGTACTAAGGGAATCAGAATGGGGTGGTGGTAGCGCCAGGGTCGCTGCCTGGCCCCCACAGTAGGCACATGATGAGTTGGTTGCGGCACCAGCTATACCCGAGCTCCACGGCCTCCTCTTCGGCCTCCCCTCCGGCCACGGCCCCCTCCAGGGCCCTGTCCACTGCACATGGCCCAGGTGGCCTTAAGATCTTTGAAAACTAGCACTGATGGAGAGTGAATACCATTGCCATGTTCCTTGGACAAGTGGCCCAGCATGCCACAGACCGCACACCAATCCGGGAGCTTCTCATATCTAACCCTGTAAATTTGGCACTTTCCATCCCTTATCATAGAAACTGCATTCTTCAAAGGCTTATTGACATCAATCCGGACCCAGACACGATGAAAGTTTCCCACAAAGTCCTGCGATTGGGGTTCGGCATATAAAACTTCACCAACCTTTTGTGCTAGAGATGGCACAGTATGAGCATACAAAGGAGGAACGTCATGAATCTGCACCCAAATCTCAATAGTATCAATCTGAACTGTTGACGGCTTTGCCAGACCATCCTAAGGTTTAAGAATAACAATGTCTCCTCGGAAGTGCCATGGACCATCGCGAGTTACTCTTTCCCAATCTCCCAAGCATGAAAACTGGGATGTGTATAGATTGTCCTCAAGCGGTTTGAATTGGACCTCCTGTGCTAGATCCCACGTCGTTCTCATATTCTTGAAGAACCAGTATTGGCTATATGTTTTGGGCGAGTGCACCCTAACCAGCGCTATCCATCTTACCGCTTCCGGCGGTGCCTCCTTCTCGTCAAACACCACGTCGTCAAGGTCCTCCTCTCGAAGACCCAACTCCCGCATCAAGGTTGTCACGTCGTCCGTCTCGGAAGGCCCCATAGAACGCGATCCCGAAGCTCCGTCCAACACCATGGAAGTCTCAAACCCTAACCCGATTAGAACAACCAGGCCTTGTAGATAACCCTTGATCCTCCCCAGTCCCGCCAGGACCAGGGACGCCGCAGCACCCCCGCTCGAGGAGAGGAGGCCGGGAGACACGGCGGAGGTAGGGAAGCAACCGATCTCAACGACGGCGATCGCGATCGCCTCGAGAGGAAAAGAAACCATAGCAAGAAGGAAAACTTTTATTTTACAAACGATTTCCAGTTCGTACAGTAGTTTTGTTTGGTTTCTTTCTGACTTTTAAGCGGTTTCATTTCCCCCTTTTCTATTTATCTTAATATGTAATATTTATTTTATTATTTTTATGCACATGCACATTTGTAAATATGTGATATGCATTTTACTTTAAATAATAACTTTTCCAAAATCCAAGACTTTTAATAAAATTAGATAATAGCCCGTGCATTGAAAAGGGAGAATAAAAGTTCATGCAGGTTAGCTCATGATTTAATTGTATGTATTAATTTGATTATGTATAAAGTAGAATAGTATTTGGTAAATACTTGTTTGGTAAGCACAATTTCCTTTTAAAAGAAAACATAATTTTTTCGATAAGTAAATAAGATGATGGGGGAAGAGGATGTTTTAAATGAAAATCAGTAGAAAAAAAGTACAGTGATGAGAGGAAAAAATCAAACTAGAAGAGAGCGTGGGACATACATAAGGTTGCGCGAAGGACGAGCAGACAACAAAACCTTACATTTTTAGGTAGACTAGGACAATGTCGTGCGTTGCAACGGGATATAAATATTCTAGTATGTTAGTCTGTGATTTACCTGTCAATAATAGTGCGATTGTATAAATAAATGTTCATCAAATTCTGCCCGTGAATTACCTTATATTTTGATTAGAAGTTTAATAAGTAAATTAAAGTGCAATCGGTTCAGAAGGTAAATAAATTAAGGTGATTGATGATCATATACATGGAAGGTTGGACAAAGGGGTGGTGGGAAGAAAGGTGAAATGGGAACCTTATGTTCTTTTTAAGTGTAGTAGAGAAGAGCAGAGATATATATATAACATGAATTTTTCAGGTATACATGAACTTATTTTTATACGTGATACGTCTCCAACGTATCTATAACTTATGAAGTATTTATGCCATGTTTGCAATAATTTTAAATGGTTTTGGTATGTTTTGATTAGAATTAACCCGGCCTGACGTTGTTTCTAGCAGAACTATCGTGGCGTCGTTTTTTGTGCAGAAATAGAAGTTCTCGGAATGGGCTGAAAATTTATGATGATTTTTTATGGACCAAAAGAGACCCCCCGGAAGTGTCGGAGCTGGGCCAGGAAGTGATCTTGGAGGCCACAAGCCTAGGGGTGCGCCCTACCCCCCAAGGAGGGTGCTCCCGACTTGTGGGCCCCTCGGGCACCCGCTTGATGTGAGACCGCCGCCAAAAATTCTTATAAATACCAAAAACCCCGGAAAGAACCCTAGATCGGAAGTTAACCGCTGCAAGCCTCTGTAGCCATGAAAAACCAATCGGGAGCCCATTCCGGCACCCTTCCGGAGGGGGAAACCATCATCGGAGGCCATCTTCATCATCGTAGCGGCCACTGATACGTCTCCAACGTATCTATAATTTTTGATTGTTCCATGCTATTATATTATCCATCTAGGATGTTTTATATGCATTTATATGCTATTTTATATGATTTTTGGGACTAACCTATTAACCTAGAGCCCAGTGCCAGTTTATATTTTTTCCTTGTTTTTGAGTATCGCAGAAAAGGAAAACCATAAGGAGTCCAATTGACCTGAAACTTGACGGAGCTTATTTTTGGACCAGAAGAAGGCCATGGAGTAAAAGAGTTGGGCCAGAAGAGTCTCGGGCTGCCCACATGGGTGGGGGCGCGCCAACCCCCCTGGGCGCGCCTCCCTGCCTCGTGGACAGCCCGGAGACCCCCCAGACTTGTTCTCGATGCCAAAACCTCTTATATATACATACACTTCCAAAAAGAAACCTAGATCGGGAGTTCCACCGCCAGAAGCCTCCGTAGCCACTGAAAACCAATCTAGACCCATTCCGGCACCCTGCCGGAGGGGGGAATCCCTCTCCGGTGGCCATCTTCATCGTCCCGGCGTTCTCCATGATGAGGAGGGAGTAGTTCATCCTCTGGGCTGAGGGTATGTACCAGTAGCTATGTGTTTGATCTTTCTCTCTCATGTTCTTGATATCGCACGATCTTGATGTATCGCGAGCTTTGCTATTATAGTTGGACCTTATGATGTTTCTCCCTCTCTACTCTCCTGTAATGGATTGAGTTTTCCCTTTGAAGTTATCTTACTGGATTGAGTCTTTAAGGATTTTAGAACACTAGGTGTATGTCTTGCATGTGCTTATCTGTGGCGACAATGGGATATCACATGATCCACTTGATGTATGTTTTGGTGATCAACTTGCGAGTTTGGTGACCTCGTGAACTTATGCATAGGGGTTGGCACACGTTTTCGTCTTGACTCTCCGGTAGAAATTTTGGGGCACTCTTTGAAGTTCTTTGTGTTGGTTGAATAGATGAATATGAGATTGTGTGATGCATATGGTATAAGCATACGCACGGATACTTGAGGTGACATTGGAGTATCTAGGTGACATTAGGGTTTTGGTTGATTTGTGTCTTAAGGTGTTATTCTAGTACGAACTCTATGACAGATTGAACGGAAATAATAGCTTCATGTTATTTTACCATGGACTCTTGAATAGATCGATCAGAAAGGATAACTTTGAGGTGGTTTCGTACCCTAAAATAATCTCTTCATTTGTTCTACGCTATTAGTGACTTTGGAGTGACTCTTTGTTGCATGTTGAGGGATAGTTATATGATCCAATCATGTTATTATTGTTGAGAGAACTTGCACTAGTGAAAGTATGAACTCTAGGCCTTGTTTCCTAGCATTGCAATACCGTTTTAGCTCACTTTTATCATTAGTTACCTTGCTGTTTTTATATTTTCAGATTACAAAAACCTTTATCTACCATCCATATTGCATTTGTATCACCATCTCTTCAGCGAACTAGTGCACCTATACAATTTACCATTGTATTGGGTGTGTTGGGGACACAAGAGACTCTTTGTTATTTGGTTGCAGGGTTGTTTGAGAGAGACCATCTTCATCCTACGCCTCCCACTGATTGATAAACCTTAGGTCATCCACTTGAGGGAAATTTGCTACTGTCCTACAAACCTCTGCACTTGGAGGCCCAACAACGTCTACAAGAAGAAGGTTGTGTAGTAGACATCAAGCTCTTTTCTGGCGTTGTTGCCGAGGAGGTTAGTGCTTGAAGGTATATCTTTAGATCTTGCAACCGAATCTTTTTGTTTCTTATTTTATCACTAGTTTAGTTTATAAAAGAAAACTACAAAAAAATGGAATTGTGGATACCTTATATGCTTCATCTTTTTAATATCTTTCATGAAAATAAGGATTCCGATAATTGTGCCAAAGTGTTATAAGAAGAATGCATTAGAATGTTTGGCACTAAATCTTTGAATGATGAGCATGATTGCAATGTTATTAGTATGAACTCTTTGAATATTCATAGTAGTAATGATGATTGCACTAGTCATGATGAAAATGTCTCTTATAATTATGTCAACTTTTGTGGAATACATAGAGCTTGCAAGCACACACCAAATAGGGAAGATAGATTTTGCAAGAGGCATAAGTATTTGGAAATTAAATGGTTGCAAGAAAGGTTAGATGATTGTGCTGAAAGATTCAATATTTATCGCCATCCTTGTGAACTTTGCAACGAACATGGTCATTTAAAACTCCAATGTTGTTTGTTTCATGATCAAATCGTGTCCAAAAATTGTGATAACTTGATTACCCTTGAGCATCATAAAGAGCTTAGTCTTCTTTTGGGGTATGAAGAAATGAAACGTATAACTGAGGGTATTCCAAAATTTAATCTTGATAGATTTCTTGATTTTGATCTGGAAGACATTTTTATGTATTATGCGGTGAAGTGAATTGCATTGAAAATCCTTATATTGCCAATTACATAAAGACAAGAAAATAAATAGAAGATGACACTAGTAGAAAAAAGGGCCTTCAGTCCCCGTTCATAAGGGCCTTTAGTCCCGGTTCTAGAACCGGGACTAAAGGGTCGGTATTGATGCCTATCCCTTTAGTCCCGGTTCAATCCAGAACCGGGACTAAAGGGCGCGGCCATGTGGAGCTCCACCTTTAGTCCCGGTTGGTAACACCAACCGGGACTAAAGGAAATTTTATGATTTTTTTTGATTTTTTTTTAATTTTCAAATTTATGAATGATTTTAACCTCTAGTCTGTAATCACCACCCCTCATCACTTCTCAATTTATCCTCTAATCACCCCTCATCATTCCAAATCATCTAACTTCCCGAACGGTCACCCATCCTCCCACTCCCCCAGCCTGAGCACGCTTAACTTCCGGGTTCTATCCTCCCTCGCTCCAAGTCTGCACTTGTTGTTTTCCTGACAATACTAAGATGTCAATCCTATTAACCTTCAGGAATTTTGCTCGAGCATGAAGTGACACATTTCATAGTTATATTTTGAAACTATTGTTTTAAAAAACAATAATTATTTAGTAACACTAATATTTCTTGAATAATTAGTTTGACCATTGTTTGACCACAGTTTGACCAGATTTGACCAAAATTGAAATAACAAAAATAATTATTTAGTAACACTAATATTCTAGAATAATTAGTTTGACCATTGTTTGACCACAGTTTGCCCATTGTTTGAATTTTTTTCGATTTTTTTCACTCTAGATCTTAAAAGCCCCGTAACTTTTTTCTATTAGGTTTTTGAGGATTTTGAAAATGTTTAACGGGGTTCCCCCAGTTAAATTCGGATGTAACTTTTCGAGTAGATGATTTTTCATATAAAAAACTTTTTCATCCGAGTTACTATGCAAAAGTTATGCCCATTTTTACAAATTTTAGAGAGATTTTGCAAATAAAGTCAAAATTCACATTTGCAAATTTTCCCAACAACTAGACCACATATCACATGGGAAACTTATTTTCTTTTATTTTTTTGACATTTCCATCATTTCTTTTATTTTTTTAAAACTGAAAAGGCGATCCACAAGGGGGGGGGGTAGAGTTTGAAAATGGGACCTTTAGTACCGGTTCGTGGCACGAACCGGGACTAAAGGTCTCAACCCCATTAGTAACGGTTCGTGCCTCAAACCGGGACTAAAGGTCTAATCTTTAGTCCCGGTTTGAGGCACGAACCGGGACCAATGGTTGTGGGCCAGGAGCGAGGCCCATTGGTCCCGGTTCATCCCACCAACTGGGACCAAAAGGTCCAGTTGAACCGGGACCAATGGCCCACGTGGCCCGGCCGGCCCCCTGGGCTCACGAACCGGGACCAATGCCCCCATTGGTCCCGGTTCTGGACTGAACCGGGACTAATGGGCTGACCCGGCCTGGACCAAAGCCCTGTTTTCTACTAGTGTGAAGAGAATACTAATGAAAGGGAAGAGACTTCCCAATATTCTCCTATTATTTCTTATGATGAATCAGGTGACGAGGAGGAGCCTCCTATTCAACCAATCTCATTAATAAGGAGCTCAGAAAAGAGGATTAAACCCACACATGATGTGAAGAAGAAAAAGAAAAGACGAAGAAGCAAAGGTAAAAATGTATCCCTCCCAAATGATGTTGCTCCTATTACTCATTGTGATGATGATAATTGTTATACTATTGGTGCCATCCATACTATTAATGATGAGAATGATTATGCTTATGATATGAAAAATCCCAAGTTTGGGGATGCTATGTTTGATGAAAATGACAGGTTTGAGAATTTATTTGCTGCAGTTAATGTTTGTCCCAAGCTTGGGGATGATATGTTTTAAGAAGATGATATTTTTAATCTCCCAAGTTTTGATATGCAAATTCATTATGATGATAGCATGCCTCCTATTTATGATGAGAGTGGATTTGGAGAGGTCATGACTTTATTTAGTAATGATTCCACTATCTTGGAAGAGGTTTCAATGGATTATGATGAGAACAAAGTTGCTACTTATGATAATTATTGTGATGATACGTATGCTATAAAAAGTAGTGATGATTATATTAAAACTTGTCATGATTATGATCACCCTTTTTCTGAACATTACTCTTTTAGTGTGGAAACAATTTATAGTATTCGAGTTTCTTATGATACTCCCACTATTCCGAATGAGAAGAATCTTGCTTATGTGGAGAGTAGTAAATTTTTATGCTTGTAGATCATGAAAAGAATGCTTTATGTGATGGTTATATTGTTGAATTTATCCATGATGCTACTGAATATTATTATGAGGGATGAATATATGCTTGTAGGAGTTGCAATAATATCGAGTTTCCTCTCTATGTTTTGAAAATCTTAAAGTTATCCTTGTTTTACCTTCCTATGCAAGTTGATTCTTGTTCCCACATGTTGTTTGCTCACAAAATCCCTATGCATAGGAAGTGGGTTAGACTTAAATGTGCTAGTCATATTCTTCATGATGCTCTCTTTATATTTCAATTCTTATCTTTTATGTGATCATCATTGAAATCATCATGCCTAGCTAGGGGCGTTAAACGATAGCGCTTGTTGGGAGGCAACCCGATTTTATTTTTGTTCCTTGCTTTTTGTTCCTGTTTAGTAATAAATAATTTATCTAGCCTCTGCTATGATTGAGTTTTTATGTTTTAATTAGTGTTTGTGCCAAGTAGAACCTTTGGAAAGACTTGGGGAAAGTCTTTGCGATCTTGCTGTAAAAACATAGAAACTTTAGTGGCCACGATATTTGCTGCTATGTTTTACTCGAGAGTGCTATTTAGTTGATTATTTTTGCAGATGATTAATAGATAAATTCCTCACGTCCAGCAATTTATTTTAGAATTTTTGGGGTTCCATAAGTACACGTTTGATCCAGATTACTACAGACTGTTCTGTTTTTGACAGATTCTGTTTTCTATGTGTTGTTTGCTTATTTTGATGAATCTATGAGTAGTATCGGAGAGTATGAACCATATATAAGTTGGAATACAATATATATTACACCAATATGAATTTATAATGAGTTCACAACAGTACCTAAGTGGTGATTTATTTTCTTATACTAACGGAGCTTACGAGTTTTCTGTTAAGTTTTGTGTTGTGAAGTTTTCAAGTTTTGGGTAAAGATTCGATGGCCTATAGAATAAGTGTAAGTGCATCTAGTGCCCCTTAGTGATTTTTGTGTATTGAAGACTTATAGGTTAAGGGACTAATGCGTTTGTGAGTGTACACAGGTCTATAAGTCTATGAGGAGTTTGATATTTACAGAGAAAGTCGACCCCTAAAAATGAAGTTCTTCGACTGAAGACTTTGGATTTCTGAAGACTTTCTAAAGACTTTGAAAGTGAAGAAATTGGTGTGACCTTGAAGACTTGGTATTCATTCGAGGAACATGAAGCGTGAAGACTTTTGTTTTTGTAGCTTCATTTTCTCTTTGTTGAGTCATAGGAAACACCGTACTGTTAAAGGGGTCGAGGAAATACTAAGGAAAAATTTACATGTGATGCTCAACTCAAAATCCTACACCTACCAATCCCTTCGAGTGAAGCCATTGGAAATCTCATACAGTCCAGTCATATTCTTCAGTGACAGAGATGAAGTTCTTCTGGTCTCTGAGGAATTTGTTCTGACTGAGGAGTTAGGAATTCGCCAGTGTGGATTTCCTACACGGTGAGGAACATGATAGCCCTGAGAATTTTGCTACTCAAAATTCCGACCGTTGTTGTGCTATGCGCCAGCTATCCCAAAATATCTATCCACATAACAGTCATATAATTGAAGGGCACTTATGTCTTATCATGTCGGGCCGCTCCCTAGGCTATAAATAGCCGCCCCCTACAACCACTAGCTGGTTGGCTGCTCCGAGAGAAACTGACACTTGTCATTTGAGAGCAACCCATCCTCCGAGGACTTTGAGAGAAAATCATCAAGTGAGGAAAAACCCAAACCCAAACACCTACAAACCCCAAGTGATTGAGCATCACTGAAGAGATTGATCCTGTGTGGATCCGACGCTTGTTACCTTTGAAGACTGTGCTTCTTCCAGACGGTTAGGCGTCATGGTCTAGAGCATCCAAGAGGAATTGTGGATCGCCGAGTGACCAAGTTTGTGAAGGTTCGGAAGTCACCTGAAGACTTACCACGAGTGATTGGACAAGGTCTGTGTGACCTTAGTTCAAGGAGAATACGGTGAGGACTGGGTGTACTGAGCTGCGTGTTCAAGACTGGGTGTCCGGGACTGTGTGTCCTCGAGTTTAAATACTCAGCCGCTCCAACCAAATGTACAACTGAGACAGTAGTTGGAACCGGTCTACGAAATCATTGTCTTCACCAAGCTCACTGGTTCTATTTCCTCAACTCTTTCATTTCCTCATAACTGTGTTGTGTGTTTGTTCATATCTGTGTTTGAAGACTTTGACTGAAGACTTTCTCAATTTCCTCAGTTCAATTTCTTCAGTCTGTTTGTCTTCATCCTGTGTTATCCTGTGCTTACGCTTCCTGTACTCTGTGCCTGTCTTGATTTCATCGTGATGACTATGCCTGTATTCTGTTATGTTTACTTTTGAGTACTTATTCCGCTGCTAGTATTTCTTTGCTAAAGAATTTCCTCACCGGCAAATTCCTCAGTGAAGAATTTCATAAAAATCGCCTATTCACCCCCCCTCTAGTCGATATAATGCACTTTCAATTGGTATCAGAGCAAGGTACTCCCTTGTTCTGTGTGATTTTGGTTTAACCGCCTGGAGTTTTAGTTATGTCGACCGCAGGTATGATCAAGGTCTCTGCTGGGTGTCCTACCTTCGATGGGACGGACTACCCCTACTGGAAGAATAAGATGCGAATGCATCTTGAGGCAATTGATAACGATCTCTGGTATGTTGTGGAAAATGGTGTTCCCTCAGTCACACCTTCACTGAATGCTGCTGATGTGAAGAGATTCAAGCAACTCGATTCTCAAGCGAAGAATATCATATGTGGCCATCTAAGCAAAGGACAGTATGGTAGAGTGAGTGCTTTGGAGACAACAAAGCTTATCTGGGACAGGTTGTCCAAAGTGAATGAAGGAGTCTCAACACAGTGTGACTCTCGAGTTGATGTTCTTCGAAATCTCTTCAACCGCTTCAAAAGACTCGACAATGAAAATGTTCAACAAACCTTCGATCGCCTCACTGACATCTCAAATGAGCTTCAAGCACTTGGTGCCATTGACATCACCGACCATGAGGGGGTGAAGAAATTGCTGAGATCACTTGATTCCTCATTTGACACTCTGGAATTGATGATACAAGAACATGCTGATTACAAGTCACTTGATCCCATTGATATTCTCGAGAGGCTAAATACTCATGAGTTCCAACTTGCTGAAAAAGAGATCTCTATGGTTCGAGCTATGGTAGATCACGCGCACTGAAGGCCAAGGTAGTATCTGAGTCCGAAGATGAAGACTCTGGTAGCAGCCTTGGTGATCCTGAAGAACTAAGCCATGATCTGGCTCTGCTCGTGAAGAAGTTCCAAAAGTTCTCAAGACGTGGTCGCCTTGGAAGACCCTCAAGGAGCAATGATTCTTCATCCAGTGACTACAAGAGGAGGCTCTGACACAAGTGCAAGAAACCTGAACATTACATTCAAGATTGTCCTCAGTGGGAAAAGGAATCAAAGAAAAAGAAATACAAGGATTACAGTTCTGATGATGCGAAGAAAAAGAAGAAATCCACAAAATCTTCATCATTAAAATCACAAGAATATCCAAGAAGGCTAGGGCATTCATTGGCAAGGAAATGGACTCTGAGGCTGAATCTGAAGAAAATGAGGAAGAGGAGACATCTGAGGAGTCCGAATCCGGAGTGGCGAGCCTAGCTCTCGCTACTGCATTCGTCAGCAAGTCTATCTTCAACACTGAAGAAAATGACCTCACCAACAAGGCTAATAAAGGCGATGATGACTACACTCCCACCTATTGCTTCATGGCAAAGGGTGCTAAGGTACTCAAATATACCTCCTCTGAATCAAGTGAGAATGAATCTGATGAAAACCTTAAGCCCAGCTATTCTAAACTTGCTAAGATTGCTGTAAAACAACAAAGGGCTCTTGAAAAGGTTCAAAACATGCTAGACAAAAGTGATGATATGTTGGGTGAAGAAATGGATCGCACTAAAGCCTTGACTGAAAATCTTCAGAGACTTCAGACTAGGTTTGACAATCTTCAAGGTCATCATAACACTCTCTTATCTGATCATGAGAAGCTTTCTTATGAATTTCTTCAAAGAAAGCAAGACCTTGAGAAGCTAAGAGTGAGTTATGAAGATCTTCAGAAGGAGCGCAATTCATTACTTGCTCAACAAATTAGCGCTTCTCAGGAAGAATTTGTTCCTCCATGCTTGAAGTGCATTAAACGTGAATCTGCTAATTCTTCACCTGAATGTTCAAATGCTGCTAATGTTACAAATTCTTCACATGCATTTGATATCATTAATTCCTCATCTGAGGACATTGCTAGTATCACTGACGATGCAGGGTTGAAGGAATTGTACATGACAGGCATGTACAAAAGCCTCAAAGGGCATCAGACTCTTTGTGATGTGCTTAAAAAGCAGATCCTCAACAGGAACCCTAGGAAAGAGGGTATTGCTTTTGAGAGGAAACTCAATGCTGATGGTACATATTGGAAGCCTGAGCAGTACCCCAAAAGTACATGGGTTGCTGCAAAGGGACCTCCAGTTGATTCATCTAACTTGTCTAGATTTCCATGTGAATCTCCTCGTTCTGATGACGAGTCATTTGACTCCAACTATAAACTATTCAAAAATCAGAATGGTGAAGTATTTGCTAGATATGTTGGCACTAACTGCAGGAACGGTCCTCCTATGAAGAAAATCTGGGTTCCCAAAAGATGCCTAGAAAATCTTCAGGTGAATGTCATCATGACGCCACCTGTGAAGAATAGGAACCCCAGATCAAATTCTTCATATGGACCAAATTCTTCATATGGATCCAAGTCCTCATATGGACCAAATTCTTCATATGGATCCAAGTCCTCATACGGACCAAACTCTTCACATGGATCATATTCCTCAAAAGGATCAAAGTCCCCATATGAACATCATCGTGCTAACCCGTCTGTTTCACAAGGAAGATCTAAGGATTATGGATATGTGCATTATTCTTCAAATCATTATGTCCATAAGTCCTTGAAGAATTTCTCTGCTTACTCTTATGCTTACTCTAACCCCTCTTATGTGAAACAAAATGGACTGGCTTCTATGCCATCCTTCTCGTATGGAGCTCGCAGAATGATGAACTCTTTGCCACCCCTTCAGATGTGGGTGTTGAAGAAAAAGAACTAATCTCTTTTGCAGGGTCAGGTCTCTAGACGTACATAATCGCCTGAAGAATTTGCTGGAGACCTGAGTATGCCTGATAGGATGCATGCTAATCATGAAGAAATGAACTTTCATTTCTCACGTCCTCATACTACTTTATCTGTTCTGTTTCTTGATGAAATTGATCTGATGAATGGATGTCATATTCTTCACTGATGAAGTATATGAGTTTGTTAGATGCACTAATTCATCTGCAGGATGATCAACCCAAAGCCACTGAGTGGGTCCTCGATAGTGGATGTACAAATCACATGACTGGTGACAAGAATCTATTGATGGATGCTCCATTATCTCCTTCGCATCTGAAGCATATCATCTTTGCCGACAAAGGCAAAAGTCAGGTATTGGGTCTAGGTAAGGTTGCGATCACAAAGGATCGACACATGGACAAAGTCATGCTTGTCGAGTCCTTAGGATACAACCTTATGTCTGTCTCAATGCTTTGTGATCTTGATATGGTTGTTGTCTTTGGCAAGTATCATTGTGTTGTGGTTATGGAAGCTGGCAATTCCAAAGTCTTCGAAGGCTTTAGGAGAGGAGACCTGTATATTGTTGATTTCTCTATAGGACCACAACCAGCCGTGTGCCTACTTGCAAAAGCTTCAGAAGGCTAGCTCTGGCATCAACGACTTGGTCATGCAGGCATGAGGAATTTGCACACGCTTGTAAAGAACAAGCATGTCATCGGCATCGAGAATGTCAAATTCCTCAAGGATCACCTATGTGGAGCCTGTGAAGCTAGGAAGATGACAAAGGCCAAGCATCCAGCTAGGACTATCATGACCACTACTCGCCCATTTGAATTGCTTCACATGGATCTCTTTGGTCCTAATCATTATTCTGCTGTTTCAAATGAAGCATCTCAATATGGCTTTGTTATTTTTGATGATTACTATCGTTACACATGGGTACACCTTGTTACATACAAACATGAAGTGCAAGAAGTCTTCAAACGATTTTCCTCGAGGGCTTCAACCAACTTTGGTGTGAAGATCAAGCACATCATAAGTGACAATGGCACCGAGTTCAAGAATTATGGTCTCGATGACTATCTTGATGAACTTGGTATTACTCATGAGTTATCTGCTCCTTATACTCCTCAGTAGAATGGCGTCGTGGAGCGCAAGAACAGGACTCTTGCTGAGATGGCTTGCACTATGCTTGATGAATACAAAATGCCTCGTTGTTTCTGGACTGAGGCAATTGATACTATGTGCCACATCATCAACAGAGTATATCTTCACAAATTTTTCAAGAAGACTACCTATGAACTCCTCACTGATAAGAAACCCAATGTAAGTTATTTCAAAGTCTTTGGTGCTAAATGTTGGATAAGAGATCTTCATCACAACTCAAAATTTGCACCGAAAGCACATGAAGGTTTTATGCTTGGTTATGGAAAGTACTCGCACACCTACAGAGTCTTCAACAACGTTCTTCACAAGGTTGTTGAAACTATAGATGTGCGGTTCGATGAAACTAATGGCTCGCAAAGAGAGCACCTACTTACTGTGATAGATGAACCAGCACCTAAGGAAACTACCAAGTTCAAGGCTACTGAGGATGTTATTCCTACTGAACAATCTGCTGAAGAATTCATTTCAGAACATGAAGAACGTCGAGCTAATGCACCTGAAGAAAATACTAAAGAAAATGGTGCTGAAGAGAATGCTGATCAAATTCCTCAATGACAACCAGCTCATCCTCGCATTGCAAAAGAAGTGCAAGTTGAAATGATCATCAATGACATCAAAGCACCAGGTCCTCTCACACGCTCAAAAGCTTCACATTTATCTAACTTTTGTGGGCACTATGCCTTTGTCTCTATTACAGATCCCACTAAGGTAGATGAAGCATTTCTGGAGCCTGAGTGGATTCAGGCCATGCAAGAAGAATTACATCAGTTCGAGCTCAACAATGTCTGGGAACTGGTCAAACGTCCAGATCCTCGCAAGCACAATATCATTGGCACAAAGTGGATCTACCGCAACAAGCAAGATGAAAATGGCCTTGTGGTGAGGAATAAGGCACGACTTGTAGCTCAAGGCTATGCACAGGTTGAAGGAATTGATTTCGGTGAAACTTTTGCACCTGTTGCTAGACTTGAGGCTATTCGCATATTACTTGCTTATGCTAACCATCATGATATCACTTTATATCAAATGGATGTCAAAAGTGCATTCCTCAATGGTAAGCTTGAGGAAGAAGTATACGTTGCTCAACCCCCAGGTTTTGAAGATCCAAAGAATCCTGACAAAGTCTTCAGACTCAACAAGGCCCTCTATGGCCTCAAGCAGGCCCCTCGGGCGTGGTATGATACATTGAAGGAATTCTTTATGAAGAGAGGCTTCAAACCCGGTTCACTCGACCCTACTCTTTTCACTAAATCTTATGATGGTGAATTGGTTGTGTGCCAAAATATATGTTGATGATATTATCTTTGACTGTACTGACCAACGTTATAGTGATGAATTTGCCTATATGATGAGTGAAGAATATCAAATGTCTATGATGGGAGAGTTGAAATTCTTCGTAGGTCTTCAAATTCGTCAACAATGCAATGGCATATTCATATCTCAGGAGAAATACCTCAAGGATGTACTGAGGAAATTCGGCATGCAAGATTGCAAAGGCGTCAAAATTCCTATGCCCACAAATGGCCATCTGTGCACTGATGAAAATGGTATTGACTTTGATCATAAGGTATACCGCTCCATGATTGGCTCTTTATTGTACTTATGTGCATCTAGGCCAGATATAATGCTTAGTGTTTGCATGTGTGCCCGATTTCAAGCTACACCAAAGGAATCACACCATAAGGATGTGAAGCATATTCTTTGATATCTAGCTCACACACCAACACTTGCATTATGGTACCCCAAGGGCTTGGCTTTTGATCTCATTGGATATTCTGACTCTGACTATGCTGGTGATCGTGTGGACCACAAGTCAACATCTGGTACATGTCATTTCCTCGGACGATCTTTGGTCTGTTGGTCCTCAAAGAAACAGAACTGCGTATCACTATCTACTACTGAAGCTGAGTACATTGCCGCTGGTTCTTGCTGTGCTCAATTGCTATGGATGAAGCAAACTCTCAAGGACTACGGCGTCAACATGAAGAATGTGCCTCTATTCTGTGACAATGAGAGTGCCATCAAGATTGCTCACAACCCAGTTCAGCACTCGAAGACTAAGCACATTCAGATTCGTCATCATTTTCTTCGTGATCATGTATTGAAGGGCGACATTTCTATTGAGCATGTGAAGACTGAAGAACAGCTAGCCGATATCTTCACAAAGCCCTTGGATGAGAAGAGATTTAGCAAGTTGCGGTGTGAGCTAATCAATGGCAGCATTCCTCGAAGAAAAGTTGCATACTTCTTCAGAGAATTCAATTGTTCAAATTCCTCAACTGAAGAAAATTGCTGACGGTAAAAAGCCACAGAAAGGAGGAAGGAGGGCTGAGGTCAATACTGCTTTTCAGATCCCTGATGACATATATAAGGACTATTGCACCCCTGATGAGGCCACTCATGGCAAGGAAACCAAGAATGAGCGCAAGGTGCGCATACAGAGGATAGAAAGGAGATGGGCAAGAGAGTGGAGGGAGTACAGATATGTTACTCCCAAATACATGAAGAAATTCGCACTCAATCCTCCATGTCCAAGACCTCCATTGGCACCTGGCCAAATAGCTGATCCCACCAGCCTCAAGCGCGGTGAGGATTATCCTGACGAATGGGAAAAGCACCAAGCCAAGCTGGCTAGGCAAGCTAGAGAAGCAGTGAGGAAATTCAATGAAGACTCTGCTGCTGCTGCCTCTGCTATCAAGCCGAAGAAGGCTATGTCAAAGAAGCATGCGCGCAAGCCAAGTGCTTCACCAACAGTGCCCTCAAGGCCAAGTTCCTCAGCAATGCCCTCACGGCCAGAATCCTCAAAGCCCTCACAGCCAATTCCTCATGCTGCTCCTGCTCCTTCAAAATCCTCAGCTCCTCCAAAGTCCTCGGCTGTTCTGACAAAGTCCTCAGCACCTGTCATCTTGCCTCGTGCCAAAGGACTACAGGCATCTCGATTGCCTCAGGAGCTTCAGCTAGTTCCTCAACTGCACCAAATTCCTCAACGGGACACTCTCTGCTGAAGACAAAAGCCACTGCTAGACGAGGTCCTCTCCCTAGTCCTTAGAAGAAGCAGGTCACCTTCCAAGTGCCGCCTGAAGAAGACGAAGCTGATGATGAAGAACTTGCTGAAATCATCAGAGACAGGCAGGTTAGGGCCGCTAGTGCCAAAGGAAGTAATGTGCCGTTAATGCTGGATCCTAAGTTGATCCTTGACTTTATTGACTTGTGGCACAAGGACCCTAACACACCTCTGCCTGAGCTGAACATCACTCCTGGTCAAAGTCATGTACTGACCCACTTCATTGATGAAGAGAAATGGAAATTTGAACAGGGGAGGAGGGTGAAGAAAGTGCAGTACAAGAAAGAGCGCTTTCTAAAGCAAAACATTCTGAAGAACTTGTTGCTCTCCAATCTGAAATCAAGAAACTGAGTGATGAATTTGATCGCTACTATGCTGACTGGCTGGGAGCTAAAGTCAGATTTGTAAATATAACAGAATAGTTCACCTCCAATGTTGCATCCCCAACGCAACAGGAAATTCCTCAAGCTGAAGCATCTACTCAGCCGACTGAAGAACATGCCAGCACCGCTGATGAAAATTAGGCTGTTGAAGAAAATGTGAGTTCCAGGGCTGATGACTGCATTCCAGCAGGTGAAGAAATTGCCAGGGCATTCACTAGTGGTGCGCCTGAAGAAACTGAAGAAATCAGGGCAACTGCATCAGTTGTGCCTGAAGAAAATCAACCAGATTTCTCTGCTCCTCCTGCGCCAACACCAACTCCGATACTTCCATATGTATCACATGTGAAGAAGACCAAGGCTGCAGAGCGTGTAGCAGTGAAGAAAAGGAAAGCATCAACTACTTCAGATTCTTCAGCTCCGAAGAAGATGAAGCCTTTGACCAGTTCATTTGCTAATCCCGTTGATGCTGTTCCAATCTCAACCATGCCATCAAAGGACCTTGTTCCTTTTGGTGAAGAATATGAGATCCCTAGCGGATCTGATGAAGAAAATCATTCTGCTACTTCGTCAGAGCAGATTGACGAAGAAATTGAAGTGGATGTGATCCCTTCAACACCTGTTATCTCCTCGCCCATGCCTTAGTTCACAGCTGAAGAGGCTGGCGTTGAAGAAATGGAAGATGAAGATGTGGACATTGGCTGCTGCACACCAGTAATAAGTGATGAATTCTGGGAAAGTCAACATCCAAACTCTCCAATGTTCACACCGTGGCAGCAAATACCTCAGTCACCTGCACACACTGTTCAAATGGGCTCTGAAGAAACTCACCTCACTTAATCTGTGCGTGAAGAAATTCTAGCCACTAGTGCCGAAGAAACTGCTACTACTGAACATATGAAGACACAGACTACCACTGAAGAGGGACCCGAAATTCCTCCGCCTGAAGAACATGAGATTGCGATTCCTGAGGTCGTGATGCAACTCACTGACACTCCTCTGCCCAAGCCAAAGGACCCATTCCCATGCAAGCAAAAGTTCAAGGCTGATGATTTCTTCGGCGAGCATGTATTCTTCGAAGACTACAACCCTTATAACTCTGCTCGCATTAGGAAGAGGCGTTTTTGGACTGCTAGTCAAGCAAATTTATATTCCTCAGTGCTGTTCAACAAAGATAAAATCTTCTACCATGAGCACATTCCTCACGTGGATATGGAATCTCTGCCGTGTTTCGGGCCAGTCCTCAGTGTTCTTCATGATGCTGGACTGTTAAACTTTTGCTCTGACATCTGTGATTGGAATGAAGAACTGATTCTTCAATTCTATGCAACGCTGCACATCACAGGAGATTCTGAAGATGTGAATTCATGGGTGCTGGACTGGATGTCTGAAAACACTCACTACACAACACCAGCTTCTGAATTGCTTCATGCCTTACCACTCAGTCCTCCCCTTGAAGAAGCTCATTGCATCTACAGTGAACCTGAGCTTACAAATCACTACATGCAGGTTCTGATGAAACCTTTGAAGCCAGGTCAGGCCCCACAAACCAAATTCCTCATGAAGGAATTACTTTATGTGCCCACAACTGTCTATCGTATTCTTACGAGGACAATGAGTCCTATCAAAGGCCACGACTCATCTGATGAGGAAATTGTTGGCATCATGAAGAATCTGGTATTCAACATCGTTCATGGCATAACTGTCAATTATCATGATTTCTTCATGAGGACTCTGGCAAATGTTGCACTGTCTCCGTTTGAGCTGAAGCCTTATGCACCTTGGATTATGAGGTTCCTCAAGACAAGGTCTTCACTCAACTACAAAGCTAATTTTCAGAATCACCTCAGCTACTTGCCCCCGATTGAAGTCCTCAAGCAGACCTATTCCTCAGTTGATGGAAAGGGCAAGGCACCAGCTGTTATAGGTAAAGGCATTCGTCCATTGGATGGACAGTTTCGCAAAGCTGCCTCTTATTCCACCAATGATGACTCTGCTACACATGACTCTGCCAATGCACCGAATTCTACTCCTCAAGCCACTACTCCTCACGTGATGACTGACCGTGAACTTCTGCTAAGTCTTCACCAGAAGGTGGATCGAAATCATAAATGGGTTAAGCGTCAGTTTGGTTCATTTCTTTACAACATGACTGCTACACATAATGCAGTGAAGAAAAACCATTACTACCTCCATGAAGTCTTCGGTCGCACCTGGGCAATACTGTCACATCTGTATGGTGAAGAAGATCTGAAGAAAATGGGTCTCAAGGAAGATTTTGACTGGTCTACACCTCCACCAAAGAAATTCAAGAAGGTCAAGGTTCCTTCTCTGGTGGCCAGCTCATATTCTTCATCATGCGACACTGATGAGAATGAAGACTTGGACGACACTGCGGCAGGCCCTACTACGAAAAATGACCCCAACAACGCTGGCGCTCCTTCATCAACTTGATATTCTTCAGGGGCGTTAGTCCTCATATTTGATCCTTTTGGTCATTTGATGACAAAGGGGGAGAATTTTGAGTTAGTATTCAAGCGGGTCTTTCTATATGGGCGTTTTTTTCAAGTTACAACTCTCGTTCTTCTGAGCTTTATTGGATCGAGTTGTAAACTTAAACCCGATGGTGCTCTGATACTTTTGATACGTTTTTCTGCATGCTTATGACTCGTTAATATTATTGCACGCATGCTAAATTACATCAACCACCATATTTCATCATGCATTTCAAATTCTTCACTGTTATCTGTCAAATGCGTGTATGAATTACAAGATATAGGGGGAGATCTCCATGATTCAACTCTTCAAGTGTGCATTGCTTCAAAAGCAAATTCCTCACTATGCACATCTTCAGGGGGAGTTCTTGTATATCTTGCAATCAAATTCCTCAATATCAGTATTTACACTTCATATGTTTATCCCCGTTGAAAGCTTAACCTATATTGTCATCAATCACCAAAAAGGGGGAGATTGTAAGTGCATCTAGTGCCGCCTTAGTGATTTTGGTGTATTGAAGACTTATAGGTTAAGGGACTAATGCGTTTGTGAGTGTACACATGTCTATAAGTCTATGAGGAGTTTGATATTTACAGAGAAAGTCGACCCCTAAAAATGAAGTTCTTCGACTGAAGACTTTGGATTTCTGAAGACTTTGAAAGTGAAGAAATTGGTGTGACCTTGAAGACTTGGTATTCATTCGAGGAACATGAAGCGTGAAGACTTTTGTTTTCGTAGTTTCATTTTGTCTTTCTTGAGTCATAGGAAACACCGTACTGTTAAAGGGGGTCGAGGAAATACTAAGGAAAAATTTCCATGTGATGCTCAACTCAAAATCCTACACCTACCAATCCCTTCGAGTGAAGCCATTGGAAATCTCATACAATCCAGTCATATTCTTCAGTGATAGAGACGAAGTTCTTCTGGTCTCTAGGGAATTTGTTCTAACTGATGAGTTAGGAATTCGCAAGTGCGGATTTCCTACACAGTGAGGAACATGATAGCCCTGAGGATTTTGCTACTCAAAATTCCGACCGTTGCTGTGCTATGCACCAGCTGTCCCAAAATATCTATCCACCTAACGGTCATATCATTGAAGGGCATTTATGTCTTATCATGTCGGGCTGCTCCCTAGGCTATAAATAGCCGCCCCCTACAACCACTAGCTGGTTGGCTGCTCCGAGAGAAACTGACACTTGTCATTTGAGAGCAACCCATCCTCCGAGGACTTTGAGAGAAAATCATCAAGTGAGGAAAAACCCAAACCCAAACACCTACAAACCCCAAGTGATTGAGCATCACTGAAGAGATTGATCCTGTGTGGATCCGACGCTTGTTACCTTTGAAGACTGTGCTTCTTCCAGACGGTTAGGCATCATGGTCTAGAGCATCCAAGAGGAATTGTGGACGCTGAGTGACCAAGTTTGTGAAGGTTCGGAAGTCACCTGAAGACTTACCACGAGTGATTGGACAAGGTCTGTGTGACCTTAGTTCAAGGAGAATACGGTGAGGACTGGGTGTACTGAGCTGCGTGTTCAAGACTGGGTGTCCGGGACTGTGTGTCCTCGAGTTTAAATACTCAGCCGCTCCAACCAGACATACAACTTAGACAGCAGTTGGAACCGGTCTACGAAATCACTGTCTTCACCAAGCTCACTGGTTCTATTTCCTCAACTCTTTCATTTCCTCATAACTGTGTTGTGTGTTTGTTCATATCTGTGTTTGAAGACTTTGACTGAAGACTTTCTCAATTTCCTCAGTTCAATTTTTTCAGTCTGTTTGTCTTCATCCTGTATTATCCTGTGCTTACGCTTCCTATACTCTGTGCCTGTCTTCATTTCATCGTGATGACTATGCCTGTATTCTGTTATGTTTACTTTTGAGTACTTATTCCGCTGCTAGTATTTCTTCGCTAAAGAATTTCCTCACCGGCAAATTCCTCAGTGAAGAATTTCATAAAAATCGCCTATTCACCCCCCTCTAGTCGATATAACGCACTTTCAATAAGGAGTGGCAAGAGCCTAAGCTTGGGGATGCCCAAGGAACCCCAAGGTAATATTCAAGGACAACCAAGAGCCTATGCTTGGGGATGCCCCGTAAGGCATCTCCTCTTTCGTCTTCATTCATTGCTAACTTTACTTGGAGCTATATTTTTATTCACCACATGATATGTGTTTTGCTTGGAGCGTCATTTTATTTTATTTAGTTTTTCTTGCTGTTTGAATAATATCCCAAGATCTGAAATTCATAAATGTTAGAGAGTCTTCACATAGCTGCATAGTTATTCGACTACTCATTGATCTTCACTTATATCTTTCAGAGTAGTTTATCATATGCTCTAGTGCTTCACTTATATCTTTCAAGAGCACGGTGGTGGTCTTATTTTATAGAAATAGATGAACCCTCATGCTTCACTTATATTATTTTCAGATTCCTTTGGAACGGCATGGTAATTTTCTTTGGCTATAAAATTAGTCCTATATGATAGGCATTCAAGATGGGTATAATAAAAACTTTCATATAAAATGAATTGAATACTATGAGAAGTTTGACACTTGATAATTGTTTTGAGATATAAAGGTGGTAATATTAGAGTTGTGCTAGTTGAGTAATTGTGAAATTGAGAAATACTTGTGTTGAGGTTGGCAATTCCCGTGGCATGCACGTATGGTAAACATTGTGTGACAAATTTGAATAATGGGGTGTTCTTTGATTGCTTTCCTTATGAGTGGCGGTCAGGGACGAGCGATGGTCTTTTCCTAGCAATCTATCCCCTAGGGGCATGCGTAGTAGTACTTCGCTTCGAGGGCTAATAAACTTTTGCAATAAGTATATGAGTTATTTATGACTAATGTGACTCCATGGATATTACACACTCTCAAACTTCCATCATTGCTAGCGTCTTCGGTGCTGTGCATTGCCCTCTCGCGCCTTGAGAGTTGGTGCAAAATTCGCCGGTGCATCCAAACCCCGTGATACGATATGCTCTGTCACACATAAACCTCCTTATATCTTCCTCAAAACATCCACCATACCTACCTACTATGGCATTTCCATAGCCATTCCGAGATATATTGCCATGCAACTTTCCACCATTCCGTTTATTATGACATGCATCATCATTGTCATATTGCCTTGCATGATCATGTAGTTGACATCGTATTTGTGGAAAAGCCATCATGCTAATTTTTCATACATGTCACTCTTGATTCATTGCATATCCCGGTACACCGCCGGAGGCATTCACATAGGGTCATATTTTGTTCTAAGTATCGAGTTGTAATTCTTGAGTTGTAAGTAAATAAAAGTGTGATGATCATCATTATTAGAGCATTGTCCCATTGGAGGAAAGGATGATGGAGACTATGATTCCCCCACAAGTCGGGATGAGACTCCGGACGAATAAAAAAAGGAGACGAAGAAAAAAAGAGGCCATGAAAAAAAAGGAAAAAAAGAGAAGGCCCAAATAAAAAAAATGAGAGAAAAAGAGAGAAGGGACAATGTTACTATCCTTTTCCCACACTTGTGCTTCAAAGTAGCACCATGATCTTCATGATAGAGAGTCTCTTATGTTGTCACTTTCATATACTAGTGGGAATTCTTCATTATAGAACTTGGCTTGTATATTCCAATGATGGGCTTCCTCAAAATGCCCAAGGTCTTCGTGATCAAGCAAGTTGGATGCACACCCACTTACTTTCTTTTGATGAGCTTTGATATATTTATAGCTCTAGTGCATCCGTTGCATGGCAATCCCTACTCCTCGCATTGACATCAATTGATGGGCATCTCCATAGCCCGTTGATTAGCCGCATCAATGTGAGACTTTCTTATTTTTTGTCTTCTCACATAACCCCTATCGTCATACTCTATTCCACCCATAGTGCTATGTCCATGGCTTGCGCTCTTGTATTGCATAAGGGTTGAAAAGGCCGAAGCACGTTAAAAAGTATGAACCAATTGCTCGGCTTGTCATCGAGGTTGTGCATGATGGGAGCATTTTGTGTGACGAAAATGAAGCATGGCCAAACTATATGATTTTGTAGGGATAAGCTTTATTTGGCTATGTTATTTTGATAAGACATAATTGCTTGGTTAGTATGCTTGAAGTATTATTATTTTATGTCAATATTAAACTTTTGTCTTGAATCTTGTGGATCTGAATATTCTTGCCACAATAAAGAAAATTACATTGATAATTATGTTAGGTAGCATTCCACATCAAAAATTATGTTTTATCATTTACCTACTCGAGGATGAGCAGGAATTAAGCTTGGGGATCCTTGATACGTCTCCAACGTATCTATAATTTTTGATTGTTCCATGCTATTATATTATCCATCTAGGATGTTTTATATGCATTTATATGCTATTTTATATGATTTTTGGGACTAACCTATTAACCTAGAGCCCAGTGTCAGTTTCTGTTTTTTCCTTGTTTTTGAGTATTACAGAAAAGGAAAACCAAACGGAGTCCAATTGACCTGAAACTTGACGGAGCTTATTTTTGGACCAGAAGAAGGCCATGGAGTAAAAGAGTTGGGCCAGAAGAGTCTCGGGCTGCCCACGAGGGTGGGGGCGCGCCCAAGGCGCGCCTCCCTGCCTCGTGGACAGCCCGGAGACCCTCCTGACTTGTTCTCGACGCCAAAACCTCTTATATATACAAAAACTTCCAGAAAGAAACCTAGATCGGGAGTTCCGCCGCCAGAAGCCTCCGTAGCCACCGCAAACCAATCTAGACCCGTTCCGGCACCCTGTCGGAGGGGGGGAATCCCTCTCCGGTGGCCATCTTCATCGTCCCGGTGCTCTCCATGATGAGGAGGGAGTAATTCACCCTCTGGGTTGATGGTATGTACCAGTAGCTATGTGTTTGATCTTTCTCTCTCGTGTTCTTGATATCGCACGATCTTGATGTATCGCGAGCTTTGCTATTATAGTTGGATCTTATGATGTTTCTCCCCCTCTACTCTCTTGTAATGGATTGAGTTTTCCCTTTGAAGTTATCTTATCAGATTGAGTCTTTAAGGATTTGAGAACACTTGATGTATGTCTTGCATGTGCTTATCTATGGTGACAATGGGATATCACGTGATCCACTTGATGTATGTTTTGGTGATCAACTTGCGAGTTCCGTGACCTCGTGAACTTATGCATAGGGGTTGGCACACGTTTTCGTCTTGACTCTCCGGTAGAAACTTTGGGGCACTCTTTGAAGTTCTTTGTGTTGGTTGAATAGATGAATATGAGATTGTGTGATGCATATTGTATAATCATACCCACGGATACTTGAGGTGACATTGGAGTATCTAGGTGACATTAGGGTTTTGGTTGATTTGTGTCTTAAGGTGTTATTCTAGTATGAACTCTATGATAGATTGAACGGAAAGAATAGCTTCATGTTATTTTATTATGGACTCTTGAACAGATCGATCAGAAAGGATAACTTTGAGGTGGTTTCGTACCCTACAATAATCTCTTCATTTGTTCTCTTCTATTAGTGACTTTGGAGTGACTCTTTGTTGCTTGTTGAGGGATAGTTATATGATCCAATTATGTTATTATTGTTGAGAGAGCTTGCACTAGTGAAAGTATGAACCCTAGGCCTTGTTTCCTAGCATTGCAATACCGTTTTCGCTCACTTTTATCATTAGTTACCTTGCTGTTTTTATATTTTCAGATTACAAAAACCTTTATCTACCATCCATATTGCATTTGTATCACCATCTCTTCGCCGAACTAGTGCACCTATACAATTTACCATTGTATTAGGTGTGTTGGGGACACAAGAGACTCTTTGTTATTTGGTTGCAGGGTTGTTTGAGAGAGACCATCTTCATCCTACGCCTCCCATGGATTGATAAACCTTAGGTCATCCACTTGACGGAAATTTGCTGCTGTCCTACAAACCTCTGCAATTGGAGGCCCAACAACGTCTACAAGAAGAATGTTGTGTAGTAGACATCAGCCACCATGATGAGGAGGGTGTAGTTCACCCTCGGGGCTGAGGGTATGTATTAGTAGCTATGTGTTTGATCTCTCTCTCTCTCTCATGTTCTTGATTTGGCACGATCTTAATGTACCGTGAGCTTTCACTAGTGCGCGTCGGTCCTAAACAAACGTTTTTAACCCCTTTCCGTGACGGCATTTGGAACCGTCGCCAAGTGAGTGTGTGCGATAGGGTGTCCTTCCCACACGACCCAGAAACCGTCGGGGATATGGAGCAGTGACCTAGAGGCCTTCCAAAATGTAATCGTGTGTGATGCAGCACACACTAAATTCTTTCACACGTGTGGTATCAGTGATTAAGCGTTTCTAATGATGCAGTGAAACCATACAGTCTGCCATAAAGAACCGTTTGGGAAACAGTATGTAAGGCACACAGACCAACATATGAACTGTGTGCGATTTGTGCCCCATCCCACATGTGTTTTCTGCGTAACCCGTCTGCCATGCTAGACTCCATCGCACACATTTTCCAATAATTACCGTATGCGATAATGTTCTATCACAAATGGTTTAGGAGCCCCTTCGCACACATACAAGTGATGCAGACCGTTTGTGATTTGTTAGGTATCACCGACGGTTGCCGCAAGAGTGACATGTGCTTTTCATTTGGGATCCCACTCGTTTCCTGAAAAAAATTACGACTGGGATTGTATTTTGCATTGGGCACGGTTTACTCCCAGTTCTCATGTGCGATAATGCGATATCACAAACAGTTCCGGAGAACCTACGCACATGTACTAGTGCTGCATATTGTGTGTGATCTGCTGTGTATCACCGATGATTCCGCTACGATTGACGTATGCTTTCTGATGTGGATCACACACACTCATTTAGTTGAACCATGTGCGGAGAAATTGCCAGGTTAAAACAAAAATATCCCATTTTGAATCGGCACGCAAAAAGAAAATTCACCACAATATTCAATTGAACAAATAAACAAAAATATCCCATTTTGAATCGGCACGCAAAAAGCAAATTCGTCACAATATTCAATTGAACAAATAGTTTCCATAGGAAGAACATTCATCAGATTTCACAACAATTGCAATTGAACATATGGTAGCTAAATTTCAATGATTTGTCCACACATATATGCATTACATAATTAATCATAGTGTACGAAATACGAAGACCTCATCAGATGGAAAACAATGGATCCATGCGTTATATGTTTAGCGGCTAAATCTTACTCAATGTTTCAGGAGAACGCATGTTGAAATCTTCATTATCACCAGTGGGATTGATGTAGTGATCCAGGAAGAAGTCGCTGATAAATCTCTGAACCATCAGCAACTCACCAGCCGGGAATGGTTCAGGGGTCCTCGGTTTTAAGATGAGCTGCAATATTTTTTAAGATCAGAATGTGCCATATGAGTGGAGTAGAAGATATTAATTAAGATAGACTTACTGGTACTAATTCGTGAGGATCGTCACAACTATCAGCAGATTTGCAATGGAGATCATGTGTCTGCAAACATAGTATCCACAAAGGTTGGTCCCTGCTTCTTGCCGAGGACACTGAATTTTTTTGTACAAAATTAGTCACGTATTTGTCCTGTTAGGAACAACCTAATCGGTGTTAGATGTATTATTTTTTCTTTGGACAAAATAGAAAGAGGTTTATTTAGAAGCTTGAACATTTGACTAGCGTAAGGAAATGTATTTGTAGACTGTTGGATAAATTTTCTGAAAATAATGGATTTCGGTGTGTTACCGGAGAAATGATCTTGTGCTGCACAGGTTGTTCCGTCTTGAACAGGTTCCCTGGTTTAGTTTTCCACACTGCGAGCACACTGCAAATGATGATGAATTTTGACAACATCAATTATTGAACCAGATATGAATGCAAATTAATTTCAACAGCATAGAATTCAATACCTATCCAATAATTGCTGAACATGCGTCAGATCCTGAGCGTTTGTTAACTCTCTGAGAGAATCGATGTAGTAAACCATGTTCTTGTTTGGAACAATGAATACCAACATCCAGTGATTGCTACATATTAAGAAAACCATGAACTTACGAGTGATGTCGAAATCTGAAAGACAATCAGTGTATGCGTGGTTGTTTACTTGACTTACCGTTCATGATATGGCCAGATAAATGATTCTGCATGGGATGTGTTTTCGAAGATACTGAGGACCATGTTAATGGCCCAGTCCCGTCGGTCCTTACCATCTAATGTTGTGCCATTTTCTAATGCAAGATATATGAAATAGACACTCTCCCTTTTTGTTCTTTGTGCGTTCAATCCCCTGAGAGGAATAAAATGCAGTTAGCTGTTTATCATTTACAGCTTTGTATGGAGAAGTTGATCAGAGTTTGTTAAGTACTTACAAAATCAGGCATCTAACAAGAGTGGCATCGGGCACGTTGAAGTTGAAGAAGAGATGTAAGTCCTCGAAACTCACATTAATGGAACCAACATCGTGTCAGAAATGATCTCTATTGTAGTGGATTAGCAAAGCATGATGACCTGCTGACATTTAATCCATGCAATATTCATGTAACTCACGGCAACTGGAGCTGCACTCATCAAAGTATTCGCCAACAAGAAATGGCTGGCCATGGACGTAATTGCACGCTTCAAGTACGTCTGCTTTACTTTTAGCGAGCAACAATTCTACTTCTTCATCATCCATGGCGTCAGAAATAATATTACTCCCCGATTCGAACAAGCTGCTGTTAATTTGGTTTTGGGCGATGAGTGCTTAAGTAAGAGGCAACCGTTCTCTTTCCTATTCACTCTCCCGCTGCGCTTCCACGTGGTCGTGGGTGTAGCCTTTTTGGCCACTTTCTTCTTGGTACTTGAAGAATTTCTGGCAGAACGTCTGGTTGCCTGCAAGGTAGACTGCCAAGCAGACAGTGAAGCTTGGACGGACTTCTTAGCAGACGGTTTATCTATGTCGGACCGCTGAGCTGGCGGTGCTGCTGTGACGGACTGCTGGGCTGTAGGAACAAAGGCATTGGACTGCTGACCATGCGTTGAAGCTATGTCGGGTTTCTGCGCAGGTGGTGCCAACTTGTCGGTGTGCTGAGGAGGCCGTGCCAATGCATTGGTTTGCTGAGTAGGAAGTGCTGACGCATTGGTATGCTGATCACGCGCCTGCGGACCGATGGACTGATGAGCAGTCGGTTCTGGACCTACAGACTGCTTAGCAGTCTGTTCCACCAGGTTGGTCTGCTAAGCAAGTGCTGCAGCTGGGTCTCCCCCCGCTACTTCAGCGGCCGGCGTCTGAACCGGTGGTGCGTCATCAGCAGTTGTAGGCCTTGCAACTGGCTGCTTTGGGGCGGAGGATGACATGGCCTGTACGCCACAAAATCGGTCTGGCTGATCACATGTTGATGCATCAGCCCGCGAGAGTTGCTGTGGCAAGGAGAGCGTCACCGGTTGAGGGGCGACAATGGTTGCTCTTGGCAGGGCTTCAGGAATCTCATCGATGAACTCTATTTCCTTTCGTGGCCACTGGATGTGATGTAACAGTATTTCTCCCAAGGTCCTTTGCTCATTCAAGTCTACTAGGACATTATTTAGGGCAAATTCATTGAATCGAGGCTTTACTTCAGTTACGTAGCACTTCACACAGCCCAGCTTCAATGGCACATTGTCCAAGAAGAGGCCATCTTCCAAGAAGGGTGGGCAAACCCAGGCTGTTGCACATTTTAATGTAGCTTCATAATGTGTAAGCACGCCCTTTCGTCTATCTTTCATTCCAGATAGATCGGATATAGCATCATCACAAGCAGCTGCAGTCTCAGTGTTGCTGGGGTCAGCTAATGCACAGCTACTCTTGTGCAGTGTTGTCACACAATAAGCAGCATCATCCATGCTCGCCTCCCCTCCCATCTGCTGGCTATATGTCAGTGTTAGAGTCTTCTGCATCATCATTGGCTCCTCAACATCCTTTCGAACAGCCGGATAAATCTCCTTATTCAACTTTTCAAACAATGCATTCTACTTCATTTCACTCCTCGCCTTTTTCATGCTGAGCCTCTCTTCTTTGCTGAGTGTGAAAGCCCTCTTGTGCGGGACATTAACACATATACCCCTTGCACGCCCAGGGGCCTCTTTTGTGTCCAGAGCAATGGACAGAATGTCACATGGCCCTGAGTTCCTGTAGAACCTTCCAGGGATCTTGGAAGCCTCTACCATCACTTCATACAGTTTGGCGTCAAATGCATTTTCAAAGAAATAAGTTCCGTCATCATGCCTGTTTGCACGTGCCCACAAGTAGTCTCTGGCGCGTTCGCCCTTGATTTCACTAAAGGCTGGATTCCCATCCGCCGCTACTGCTTCTTTGTCCTCCTGTTCCCATATTAGTTTCATGCCATAGTATCTTGCCACACCCATACGGTGGGGGTGTATATTCTTCTTATGAAGTTCTGATATCTTGAAACTCTTCTCAGTAAACTCTGGAGTTTCCCTGACCCTTTTGAATTCTGCCCAGTCTGCCTTTGTAATTTGGGGGTATGTGGGGATTGGGTCCTTGCCTTCACTCAACTACTTCTTGTACAACAAGTGTTTCCAGTTTCTCCAAGCATCCCTAGACTTCTTGAGTGCAGCATGTTCCACCTGCATTCTCCACTGCTCTGGAATATTGAAGTGATCCATGATCTCCTGGACTATCCTTCGCCGTGTTTCTGTGTCAGCCTTCCGAAACCCCGACAGATTAATGTTGAGCCTTGCCCTGCCAACAAATCCACACACAATCATGAACCTAATGTGTGCTTTATCTAGTTTAGTTGGAGCCCAGGACTTTAAATTAATATCGGTTACTTCATATACACCTTTAGGCTGGTCTGTGGGCTTCCTTGGAGCGTTCCTCTGTGTCCTGACTAGAAGGGTAATTGCCGCAGCTCTATCCTGTTCAAGACTACTTGATCCCTCACAGTCTGCTGAAGACCTAGGGTTGTCCAAATCAGATGAAGACACATGACCTGAATGAGTGTTGTCGCTGCTACTCGGCATCTACAGAGAACACATGCGAAACTCAGGAAAGGAGGATAAGCATAAAACTAACAACTTGGTATCAAGCTTTCTAAACATGCCATGCAATAATTTAGAAAATGTATGGCTAATTTGTTAAGTTTGTGTGACTCGGGCGCCCGCGATCTGTAAATAGGCAGTAACTTATTGGAACAAATACAACTTATATGTAGTAAGGAACGTAGATAATGAATATATATACGCTCTCCGTTATTTTATAGCCAATTTGGGAACATACGGAACAAAATTGGAAGAGGGATTGCGAGGAAATATGCCTTACCGCGACGGAGAGCAATAACTAACAGGCTTCTTAATGTAAACCCGGCCGACCACAGGAGAGGCTAGGGTTACTGCATCGATATGCTCGAGGGTGGACGGCGAGCAAACGAAGATGGCGAGGTGCGGGCCTCCACGTGTTGGGAATGGCAGTGGAGGTAGGCTTGATGCCGAAGAGCGGGCACACGACCGGGGTGAGCACGGCAGCACCGGAGAGGGTCTGCTATGGATCTGGTGGGAGGGGGGAGCTGGTGAAGGAGATTGGGTGGACTAGATGAGTGAAATGCGGGCAGACGGTGGGGGGGTGTTGGGGACTCCGGGTGTTGGCGGCCTAGGTGAAAAGGGTGAAAAATATCCCCGGTCGCCGCGCGCGTGGAAAGACCTATGCAAACGGTTGCCTCTAAGCGCTCGTGTGCACAAACAGAATAATTTCGTTTGAAATGAAGACGTGAGTTCATTGTTTCGCCTCTAAATTTTTCCCACGTAAACCAATCACAATTTTACCATGGGTTTGATTTGCTGGCGCATTTCAGGTCTCGTGTGCTATATGTAAGACATTTTTTGGCATTTACCGTGCATGTTGGCATATAAATCAATTCCTAGCCGGACTGCATTTCCTATCGAAAGGGATGAAGATTGCCGTTCGATCTGGGAGCATTCAACGATGCAGACATTCGAATCATGGGGTTTGGGTTCTGGCCAATCAGAACGCGTGACTCAGATCACGCGCGCAGCGAGGGGGGGCATCGGCCACTATTTGGTAGGCACACGACTTTCGTGTGTGAACCGTGTGCTATTTGAAAACATTTTTTGGGAGGGGCTATTTGAAAACATGTACATGTGTTCTCGAAAGGGATGAGGATTGCTGTTCGATCAAGGAGAATCCAACGGTGCAGATGTACGATCCGTGGGGTTTGGGTTCTGGCCAATCAGAAAGCACGACTCAGATCGCGCGCGTGGCAGAGGGGTGTGTGGGGGGGGTGCATCGGCCACGGTTTAGTGGACACACAGATTTCGTGAGTTAACCGCATGCTCTTTGAAAACATTTACATTACCTAACATCATATTTTTGATCGAATGAAAACATGAGTTCATCGTTTTGCCTCCAATTATTTTCCATGGTAAGAAATGACGAGTATAGTGGAGAGTGTCATATACTAGTATCATGAATAGATAGTATATATGATACTAGTGTATGATACTACCTTTAATTAAGTATAGCGCATAGTATAATACATAGAGTATAGTATCATATATAGATCATATTTATTGTCATGCATGATGCAAATTAGCATCGCATTTAACATGATACAATATCTACCTATATGTTACTCTAACCCTCTTTATATATATTTAATTCTTTGCCACATCAGCATACTTTCTATTTCCGAGTGCATGACATCGTCTGCTATGATACCACCACTATGGCCAGCCTTATATAGTGGGGAGTATCATATACTATATATATATATATATAGTATCATGCATATGATACTAGTGTATGATACTACATACGTACCTTCATAGTGCATATATAGTATCATAGAGTAGTACTAGCTCCCTCTGTATACTAATATATAAGAGCGTTTAGATTACTAAAATAGTGACCTAAACACTCTTATATTAGTTTACGGAGGGAGTATATATCATAGATGACCATATTTATGGCCATGCATGACACAAAGTAGTATAGCATTTATTATATATATATATATATATATATATGTTACGATATCTACATATGTTACTGCTTCTTTGCCACATCATCATATTTTGTATTCCCGAGTGCATGATACCTGCTATGATACCCCCACCATGGCGACCCTAATAAGGCTGGTCGTAATATGGGAGTATCAAGTGGTACGATGCATGCCAACTAGACTTTTTGGATGATGTGGCACATAGTTAAATGATGAAAGAGAGGGTGTGGTATCATATCATGATACTATATCATATTAATTGTTGTACCACTTTGTGTCATGCATGGCAATTAATAAGGAACCTAAGATACTAACTTATGATACTATGCATGCACGCATTACGGAGGTATTGCCGATCATATACTAGTATCATGCATATATACTCCATCCTTTCCGGTTTATAGGCTTATCTCAAAATTTTATTTTTTCCATTTTATAAGGCTCAATTTGGTTGTTCCCCATCACATGTATAGATTCCAAGGTGCATTAAATCATTGCATGCAAGTATTAAGAGAAAGTTGACCAATGCATGTACTTTATATATGCATGCATGTATTGCAATTAATACATTGGAAAACATAATTTTTTGAGGAAAACAAAAGCATTAATTGGGTGTTTTTGCAAACTACAAAGAGTATTCCACCACTCACCATCTACCTTGGTTGGTGAGATTTTGAATTGAGACCTATAAGGCTGGTTGTAATCGGAAGTATCATATACCACTAGTAGAAAAAGGGCCATTTGTCCTGGTTCGTAAGGGCCTCCTGTCCCGGTTTTGGAACCGGGACTAAAAGGTCGTTACTAATGCCTTTGGCCTTTTGTCCCGGTTCTTACACGAACCGGGACAGATGGGCCTCCACGTGGCTGCTGTGGCCAGCCCAGGTAGGGGGAAGTTTGGTCCCGGTTGGTTTCACCGCATTCAGGGGGCACATAGTTGTCATCGTCCTCTCCTTCTTCGTTGTCTTCCATCATAACCCCAATTTCTCCATGCTTAGTCCAAACATTATAGTGTGGCATGAAACCCTTATAAAGCAGGTGGGTGTGAAGGATTTTCCGGTTAGAGTAAGACTTCGTATTCCCACATATAGGGCATGGACAACACATAAAACCATTCTGCTTGTTTGCCTCAGCCACTTCAAGAAAATTATGCATGCCCTAAATGTACTCGGAGGTGTGTCTGTTACCATACATCCATTGCCGGTTCATCTGCGTGCATTATATATAATTATGTGTGTCAAAAGTAAGAAAATCAAACAAGTATCTATCTAAAGTAAGAAAATCAGACAAATATCTATCTAAAGTAAAAAAATCAGAAAGAAGATAAGAACAAGAGGCTCACCACGGTGGTGCCGGCGACGAGATCGGCGTGGGCGATCGACGGCGGTGAAAATAGGGACAGGGCGTGATGGACCGCTAAATCTAGACAAATCTCGGGAAAAATGGAGCTCTGAGGTCGAGCTTCAAGAGGAGAAAGCTTAACTAGTGTGGCTCAGGCATTTCATCGAACACCTCATGTGCATAGGAGCTGAGCTAGAGCACCCAAATGCCCTCCCCTTCCCGGCCAGAAAAAACAGAGCACTATGGAGT
Organism: Triticum aestivum; assembly: GCF_018294505.1. Taxonomy (NCBI): domain Eukaryota; kingdom Viridiplantae; phylum Streptophyta; class Magnoliopsida; order Poales; family Poaceae; genus Triticum; species Triticum aestivum. Next base: position 523,839,847 of record NC_057812.1, read on the forward strand.
GCTCTGCTGCGGCGATGGGGTATATATAGGCAGCTTATTTGTCCCGGTTCGTAACATGAACCGGGACTAAAGCCCCCCTTCTGTACCGGTTCTAGGCACGAACCAGTACCAATGGCTGTGGGCCAGGAGCATAGCCCATTGGTCCCGGTTCGTGCTTAGAACCGGAACAAATGGATCCAGACGAACCGGGACCAATGCCCACGTGGCCCCGGCCGCCCCCTGGGCTCATGAACCGGGACTAATGCCCCCATGGGTCCCGGTTCATGAAGAACCAGGACTAATGGGCTGGCCAGGCCCGAACCAAGGCCCTGTTTTCTACTAGTGTACTAGTATCATGCATATGATAGTGTAGGATACTACTTCCGTAATGCATAATATCATAAGTTAGCATCTTAGGTTGCCTTATTAATTGTAATGCATCACACAAAGTAGTAGTACAACATTTAGTATGACACGGTATCATGATATGATACCACATCCTCTCTTTCCTCATTTAATTGTGTGCCACATCATCCAGAAAGTCTAGTTGGCCTGCATGATACCGCTTATGATAATACCATTACAACCAGCCTAAACCGGAAAGGAGGGAGTATGAGACTAGCCAGAATGGAGAGTACACTAGTAACATACACATATCCCTAGACTATATATGTTACTACCTTCATAGTGGGTAGTAACATAAGTGTAGTGTCATGCAAAGCTTCATTTATTAGGTTATAGACTCATATTGCATTGGGACATGTGATGTTACAGTAACTAGATAAGTTATTGAAACTATCTCTCTCCTCATTAACTTATTTCCACATAAGCAAGTTTGCTGAGTTGGAGTCAATGTTACTGCTGAAGTTACTCCCACTGTGGCTAGTGATCTGATACTAGCTAGTCGTCTATGATATACTAGCTACCTCACTAAGAGCATGTCTAATAATACAACCAAGGGTCGGCTATAAGAAGTTGCCATGTCATATACGGCCAACCTCTTAGCGGGCATGTACAATAATAAGTTTTATATACGTACTAGTTTATCAATAGTTGGCCCACCTTACATCCTCACAAAGTGTCTTGGGTCTCGTGTTGCAGCTAGCTCTACTAACCAAGAGCCCGATTCTCTTCTCTTTCCTCCAACTAATAAGCACATATATATTATTTTATTCCTTATAGCCTGCTTAGACTACCCACAGTGGGAGTAACATAGGTAGTAACACCACACGTATCTAGATAAAATAGATGATGTGGCAAGCAATAAATGAAGAAAGAGAGGAAAGTGGTAACATAGCTAGTTAGACTGGCCACAATGGGTAGTAACATAGACTAGTAACATGCACATGTTACTAGTCTATGTTACTACCTCTATAGTGGGGAGTAACATATGCGTGGTAACATGCAATACTTCATTTATTAGGCTATAAACTCATTTTGCCTTGATATGTGTGTGATGTTACTCATACTACTAGTAACTAGCTATGTTACCACTTTCCTCCATTTCTTTATTTATTGCTTGCCACATAATCTATTTTATCTAGATATGTGTGATGTTACTACCTGTGTTACTCCCACTGTGCCACTGGTAGTAACATCACACATATCTGGATAAAATATATTATGTGGCAAGCAATAAATGAAGAAATGGAGGAAAGTGCTAACATAGCTAATTACTACTATTGGTAGTAACATCACACATATCTAGATAAAATAGATTATGTGGCAAGCAATAAATGAAGAAACGGAGGAAAGTGGTGACATAGCTAGTTACCACTAGTATGAGTAACATCACACATATATATCAAGGCAAGATGTGTATATAGCCTAATAAATGAAGTGTTGCATGTTACCACACACATATGTTACTCCCCACTATAGAGGTAGTAACATAGACTAGTAACATGGGTATGTTACTAGTCTATGTTACTACCCATTGTGGCTAGTCTTACTAGTAGTATGAGTAACATCACACATCTCAAGGCAAGATGAGTCTGTAGCCTAATAAATGAAATGTTGCATGTTACTACACATATGTTACTCCCCACTATAGAGGAAGTAACATAGGCTAGTAACATTCTATGTTACTACCCATTGTGGCTAGTCTTAATTATGTCACTCTATTGTGTACTTGCTCTAATGCATAGTATCATAGAGTAGCTAGTATCATATGTAGTACTTTATTTATATTATCATGCATGACACATAGTAGCATAGCATTTATTATGATACAGTTTCATGATATGATACTTAACCCTCTCTTTCTTCATTTAATTAATTCTATGACAACTCTCATCAAAATTGCCTAGTTGGCATGCATGATACTAGCTATGATACCCCCTTATTATTAGCCTAGCAAAGGTGTACATATCATTTGTGCGTTGCTTTTTGAGTTTTCATCCATTTGTTTGAGAAGCGGGGAGAAGTTTCAAACATTTTGGCCGCGAGGTGCGGCCACTAGCATAGGCCTAGTTGGTATTTTAATTACAGGAAATTCGTATGGAGTTCAGACATCATCAAAATCGATGTGTGCCTGTGGCGTGCTCTCATGACCCCGTGGAAAAAAGTTGGTAAAGTTTGGCACAAGTTTTGATGACCGCTCCTTACAAACCGGAGCATCTCACATGCAGGATTATGGTTTTCCAAAAGGAGACGTGTCAATTCAAACTCCTGTGGCCGGTGACTTCATTGTTTGGCCTCATAAAAATTTCCCCACGGTACACAATCACCAATATACCACGTGTTTCATTTTCTGGCGCATTTGAGATATTTTTAGCTATATTTAAGACATTTTTTGAGATTAACCTGCATTTTGTGCATAAAAGTAAAATTACAACCAGAACTGCATGTGTTGTCGAAAGGGATGAGGATCGCCGTTCGATGTGGGAGCATCCAACGGTGCAGACGTATGATCCGTGGGGTTTGGGTTCTGGCCAATCAGAAAGCATGACTCAGATCGTGGGTGGGGTGGCGGGGTTTGGTCGGCACACGACTTTCATCAACGAACCGTGTGCTATTCGCAAACCAGATTGCATATATTTGTTCACACATACTGTAGTGAGATTCAGGGAGTCCTAGACTAGGGGGTCTCTGGACAGCCGGACTATATCCTTCGGCCGAACTGTTGGATTATGAAGACACGAGATTGAAGACTTCGTCCCGTGTCCGGATGGGACTCTACTTGGCGTGGAAGGCAAGCTAGGAAATACGGATATGTATATCTCCTCCTTTGTAACCGACCTTGTGTAACCCTAGCCCCCTCCGGTGTCTATATAAACCAGAGGGTTTTAGTTCATATGATAACAGACAATCATACCGTAGGCTAGCTTCTAGGGTTTAGTCTCTTTGATCTCGTGGTAGATCAACTCTTGTCATACTCATACCATCAAGAACAATCAAGCAGGGTGTAGGGTATTACCTCCATCAAGAGGGCCCGAACCTGGGTAAACATCGTGTCCCCTGCCTCCTGTTACCATCCGCCTTAGACGCACAGTTTGGGACCCCCTACCCGAGATCCGCCGGTTTTGACACCGATATTGGTGCTTTCATTGAGAGTTCCACTGTGTCGTCACCATAAGGCTTGATGGCTCCTTCGATCATCGCTAGCGATTCGGTCAGGGTCAGGCTTTCCTCCCCGGACAAATCTTCATATTCGGCGGCTTCGCACCGCGGGCCAATTCGCTTGGCCATCTGGAGCAGATTGAGAGCTACGCCCCTGGCCATCAGGTCAGATTTGGAAACTTGAACTACATGTCTGACATCCGCGGAGACTTGATCTTCGACGGATTCGAGCCCACACCGGATGCGCCGCATGGTCGCAACGAGCAAGACGTAACTCTGCCGTCAGACAGTGTTTGGGAGATCGCATCCGCAGCTACTCCGGCCATTAATCCAGAGCAAATCGCGCCACCCAAGAGCGGAGGGATAGACCCCGCCATGGAGGCCACACTCTCAGTGGCGATAGAGCCAGATACTGACGTCACCCCTTTCGAGAGCCGCTTCGCCGAACCACTGGATTTATCCCCGGCGACGGACTCCGAGCTGCCTACTTCCGTGCCTGTCAAATCCGACTGGGCGCTGATCATGGAGTTCACCTCCGTGGATATCTTTCAGCACTCACCTTTCAAAGATGTGCTAAATTCATTAAGGTATCTCTCCCTGTCAGGAGAACCTTGGCCGAACTATGTCCGGCTAGAATGGGATGCGGACGATGAAGAAATTTGCTGCCCACCCACCACCCACTTAGTAGCCACTATCGACGACTTAACCGACATGCTCGACTTCGACTCCAAAGACATCGATGGTATGGACGGCGATGCAGGAGACGAACAGGAACCACCGCCCTCAGGGCGCTGGAATGCCACCTAATCATATGATATATACATGGTGGACACCACCAAAGAAGGCAATGACGATGAGACAGTGGAGGATGACCCCTCCAAGAAGCAACCCAAGCGCCGACATCAGCGGTGCCGCTCTAAGTCCCGCCACAGTGATACGTCTCCAACGTATCTATAATTTTTTATTGTTCCATGCTATTATATTATCTGTTTTGGATGTTTATGGGCTTTATTATACACTTTTATATTATTTTTGGGACTAACCTATTAACCTAGAGCCTAGTGCCAGTTTCTGTTTTTTCCTTGTTTTAGAGTATCGCAGAAAAGGAAAATCAAACGGAGTCCAATTGACCTGAAACTTCACGGAACTTATTTTTGGACCAGAAGAAGCCCACGGAGTACCGGAGTTGCACGAGGAGAGTCCCGGGCTTCCCACGAGGGTGGAGGGCGCGCCTAGCCCCTGGGCGCGCCCCCTACCTTGTGGGCAGCCCGGAAGTCCACCAACGTACTTCTTTCGCCTATATATCTCCATATACCCTAAAACTACCGGGCAGCATAATAGATCGGGAGTTCCGCCGCCAGAAGCCTCCGTAGCCACCGAAAGCCAATCTAGACCCGTTCTGGCACCCTGCCGGACGGGGAATCCCTCTCCGGTGGCCATCTTCATCATCCCGGTGCTCTCCATGACAAGGAGGGAGTAGTTCTCCCTCGGGGCTGAGGGTATGTACCAGTAGCTATGTGTTTGATCTGTCTCTCTCTCGTGTTCTTGAGGTGGCACGATCTTGATGTATCGCGAGCTTTGCTATTATAGTTGGATCCTATGTTTCTCCTCCCCCTCTACTCTCTTGTAATGGATTGAGTTTTCCCCTTGAAGTTATCTTATCGGATTGAGTCTCTAAAGATTTGAGAACACTTGATTTATGTCTTGTCGTGCGTATCTGTGGTGACAATGGGATACCACGTGATTCACTTGATGTATGTTTTGGTGATCAACTTGCGGGTTCCGCCCATGAACCTATGCATAGGGGTTGGCACATGTTTTCATCGTGATTCTCCGGTAGAAACTTTGGGGCACTCTTTGAAGTTCTATGTGTTGGTTGAATAGATGAATCCGAGATTGTGTGACGCATATCGTATAATCATACCCACAGATACTTGAGGTGACATTGGAGTATCTAGGTGACATTAGGGTTTTGGTTGATTTGTGTCTTAAGGTGTTATTCTAGTACGAACTCTAGGGCTGTTTGTGACACTTATAGGAATAGCCCAACGGATTGATTGGAAAGAATAACTTTGAGGTGGTTTCGTACCCTACCATAATCTCTTTGTTCGTTCTCCGCTATTAGTGACTTTGGAGTGACTTTTTGTTGCATGTTGAGGGATAGTTATATGATCCAATTATGTTATTATTGTTGAGAGAACTTGCACTAGTGAAAGTATGAACCCTAGGCCTTGTTTCCTATCATTGCAATACCGTTTATGCTCACTTTTATCATTAGTTACCTTGGTGTTTTTATATTTTCAGATTACAAAAACCTTTATCTACTATCCAAATTGCACTTGTATCACCATCTCTTCGCCGAACTAGTGCACCTATACAATTTACCATTGTATTGGGTGTGTTGGGGACATAAGAGACTCTTTGTTATTTGGTTGCAGGGTTGCTTGAGAGAGACCATCTTCATCCTACACCTCGCATGGATTGATAAACCTTAGGTCATCCACTTGAGGGAAATTTGCTACTGTCCTACAAACCTCTGCACTTGGAGGCCCAACAACCTCTACAAGAAGAAGGTTGCGTAGTAGACATCAAGCTCTTTTCTGGCGCTGTTGCCGGGGAGGTGAGTGCTTGAAGGTATATCTTTAGATCTTGCAATCGAATCTTTTTGTTTCTTTTTTTATCACTAGTTTAGTTTATAAAAGAAAACTACAAAAAAATATGGAATTAAGTTTGCCTCATACACTTCATCTTTTTAATATCTTTCGTGAGTATGATGGAAAGGAAAATTGTGCTCAAATACTAGAAGAAGAATTACATAGAATGCTTGGCACAAAATATGTGAATGATGAGCATGATTGCAATGTTGTTAGTATGAACTCCTTGAATATCCATGGTACTAATGATGATTGCACTAGTTATGATGAAAATGTCTCCTATAAACATGTCAATTTTTGTGGAGTGCATTGGGTTTGTAAGTACACACCAAATAGGGAAGATAGATATTGCAAGAGGCATAAGTACTTAGAAACTAAATTGTTGCAAGAAAGGCTAGATGATTGTGCTGAAAATTTAAATTTTCTTGGCCATACTTGTGAGCTTTGCAATGAACGTGGTCATTTAACCATCTGATGCAAATTGTTTCATGATCTAATCATGTCCAAAAGTTGTGATGAGTTGATTTCCCTTGCACATTATAATGAACTTAGCTTGCTTATGGGTTGTGAAGAAATGAAAAATATAACCGGGGATCTTCTAGAATTTGCCCGTTATAAAATGATTGGCTTTGGTCTAGAGGAAATTTATATGTATTGTGCGGTGAATTGCATTGAAAATCCTTATATTGCCAATTACATAAAGAAAAGAAAACAAATAGAGGATGAAGAGAATACTAATGAAAGGGAAGATACTTCCCAATACCCTTCTATTATTTTTTATGATGAATCAGGTAACGAGGAGGGGCCTCCTATTCAACCAATCTCATTAATAAGGAGCTCCAAAAAGAGGATTGAACCCACACATGATGTGATGAAGAAGAAGAAAAGAAAAAGGAAGAGAGGTAAAAAGATATCTCTCCCAAATAATGCTGCTCATATTACTATTATGCCTCATGAAAATATAATTGTGGAAGATAATGATACTTCTTATGACCTTGAAAATCTTTTTGGCACTTGCTTGGAAGAATATGATAATTTCTATACTATTGGTGCTATCCATGCTATTAATGATGAGAGTGATGATGCTTATGATATGAAAAGGCCCAAGCTTGGGGATGCTATGTTTGATGAAGATGATGTTTTTGAGAATATATTTGCTGCAATTAATGTTTGTCCCAAGCTTGGGGATGCTATGTTTAATGAAGATGATATTTCTAGTCTCCCAAGTTTTGATATGCAAATTTATTATGATGATAGCATGCCTCCTACATATGATGATTATTGTGATGATACTTATGTCATAACAAGTAGTGATTATATTTATAAGACTTGTCATGACTATGGTTACCCCTTTTCTGAACATTACTTTTTAATGTGGAAACAATTTATAGTATTCGAGTCTCTTATGATACTCCCACTATTCCGAATGAGAAGAATTTTGCTTATGTGGAGAGTAATAAAATTTCTATGCTTGTAGATCATGAAAAGAATGCTTTAGGTGATGGTTATATTGTTGAATTCATTCATGATGCTACTGAAAATTATTATCAGGGAGGAATATATGCTTGTAGGAATTGCAATAATATCAAGTTTCCTCTCTATGTGCTTAAAGTTTTGAAGTTATGCTTGTTTTACCTTCCTATGCAAGTTGATTCTTGCTATCACAAGTTGTTTGCTCACAAAATCCCTATGCATAGGAAGTGGGTTAGGCTTAAATGTGCTAGCAATATTCTTCATGATGCTCTCTTCAAGTTTCAATTCTTATCCTTTATGTGAGCATCATTGTCATTATCATGCCTAGCTAGGGGCGTTAAATGATAGCGCTTGTTGGGAGGCAACCCAAGTTTATTTTTGTTCCTTGCTTTTTGCTCCTGTTTAGTAATAAATAATTTATCTAGACTCTGTTTAGATGTGGTTTTATGTGTTTAATTAGTGTTTGTGCCAAGTAGAACCGTTGGGAAGACTTGGGGAAAGTCTTGTTGATCTTGCTGTAAAAAACAGAAACTTTAGTGCTCACGAGAATTTCTGCCATTTTTTTATTGGAGAGTGATATTTAGTTATTTATTTTTGCATATGATTAATAGATAAATTACTCATGTCCAACAATTTATTTGAGAATTTTATGAGTTCCAGAAGTATACATTTGATCCAGATTACTACAGACTATTCTGTTTTTGACAGATTCTGTTTTCGATGTGTTGTTTGCTTATTTTGATGAATCTATGAGTAGTATCGGAGGGTATGAACCATAGTTAAGTTGGAATACAATAGATATTACACCAATATGAATTTAGAATGAGTTCACAACAGTACCTAAGTGGTGATTTATTTTCTTATACTAACGGAGCTTACGAGTTTTCTGTTAAGTTTTGTGTTGTGAAGTTTTCAAGTTTTGGGTGAAGATTTGATGGACTATGGAATAAGGAGTGGCAAGAGCCTAAGATTGGGGATGCCCAAGGCACCCCAACGTAATATTCAAGAATATCCAAGAGCCTAATCTTGGGGATGCCCCGGAAGGCATCCCCTCTTTCGTCTTCGTTCATCGGTAACTTTACTTGGAGCTATATTTTTATTCACCACATGATATGTGTTTTGCTTGGAGTGTCAATTTATTTCGTTAAGATTTGCTTGCTGTTATTTAGAACAATGTTTTTCATATTTTATTTCAATAAAAGTGGCATTGATAGCCTTTACTATGCCTATTTTACAAGTCTTCGTGTTGCTGTTTGAAAACATAAAGTTTACCGTTGTTGCAATAATTCCCTAGAAAAGTCAGAATATGATAAAATGTTGAAACCTTTTGAATATTAAGCTCTGATAAATTTACTACAGTGGGAATTTTCTTTAATAATTTTTGGAGTTAGGGAAGTATGGATCTTGCTGCACTCTTTACAGACTGTCCTGTTTAGGTAGATTGCTGTTATGTTTGCATTGTTTGCATATGTTTGCTTCTTTAATGATTCTATTTGAGGATAGGACTATTAAATATCCAGAGGCATTTAGTATGCAATGTTGAATAATAATTTTAGTGATTTGCTACAGTAGAGTATGATAAGGTTTTTGCAATGGTTTATACTAACTTATCTCACGAGTCCTTGTTGAGTTTTGTGTGGATGAAGCTTTTGAGATTTAGGGAGACCGTGATATGAGAGGAATTAAGGAGACACAAAAGCTCAAGCTTGGGGATGCCCAGGGCACCCCAAGATAATATTTCAAGAAGTCCCAAGCGTCTAAACTTGGGGATGCCCCGGTTGGCATCCCACCTTTCTTCTTCAACAACTATCGGTTAGTATCGGTTGATCCTAAGTTTTTGCTTCTTCACATGATGCTTGCTATTCTTAGAAGTCATTTTATTTTGTTTTGCTTGCTGTTTGAATAAAGTATCAACATCTAAAATCCTTAAATGTTAGAGAATCTTCACATAGTTGCATAATTATTCGACTACTCATTGATCTTCACTTATATCTTTCGGAGTAGTTTGTCATTTGCTCTAGTGCTTCACTTATATCTTTTTAGAGCACGGTGGTGGTTTTGTTCTATAGAAATAATTGATCTCTCATGCTTCACTTATATTATTTTTAGAGTCTTCTAGAACATCATGGTAATTTGCTTTGGTTATGAAACTAGTCCTAGTATGATGGGCATCCAAGAGGGATATAATAAAAACTTTCATATAAAGTGCATTGAATACTATGAGAAGTTTAATACTTGATGATTGTTTTGAGATATGAAGATGGTGATATTAGAGTCATGTTAGTTGAGTATTTGTGAATTTCAGAGATACTTTTGTTAAAGTTTGTGATTCCCATAGCATGCACGTATGGTGAACTGTTATGTGATGAAGGCAGAGCATGATTTATTTATTGACTGTCTTCCTTATGAGTGGCGGTCGGGGACGAGCGATGGTCTTTTCCTACCAATCTATCCCCCTAGGAGCATGCGCGTAGTACTTTGTTTCGATAACTAATAGATTTTTGCAATAAGTATGTGAGTTCTTTATGACTAATGTTGAGTCCATGGATTATACACACTCTCACCCTTCCACCATTGCTAGCCTCTCTAGTACCACACAACTTTCGCCGGTACCATAAACCCACCATTTACCTTCCTCAAAACAGACACCATACCTACCTATTATGGCATTTCCATAGCCATTCCGAGATATATTTCCATGCAACTTTCCACCGTTCCGTTTATTATGACACGCTTCATCATTGTCATATTGCTTTGCATGATCATGTAGTTTACATCGTATTTGTGGCAAAGCCACCATTCACAATTCTTTCATACATGTCACTCATGAGTCATTGCACATCCCGGTACACCGCTGGAGGCATTCATATAGAGTCGTATCTTGTTCTAAGTATCGAGTTGTAATTCTTAAGTTGTTAGTAAATAAAAGTGTGATGATCATCATTATTAGAGCATTGTCCCAGTGAGGAAAGGATGATGGAGACTATGATTCCCCCATAAGTCGGGATGAGACTCCGGACGAAAATAAATAAATAAAAGAGGCCAAAGAAGCCCAAATAAAAAAAAGAGAAAAAAGAGGCCATAAAAAAGAGAAAGGCCCAAAAAAATAAGAGAAAAAGAGAGAAGGGGCAATGCTACTATCCTTTTACCACACTTGTGCTTCAAAGTAGCACCATGATCTTCATGATAGAGAGTCTCTTATGTTGTCACTTTCATATACTGGTGGGAATCTTTCATTATATAACTTGGCTTGTATATTCCAATGATGGGCTTCCTCAAAATGCCCTAGGTCTTCGTGAGAAAGCGAGTTGGATGCACACCCACTAGTTTCTTTTGTTGAGCTTTCATACATTTATAGCTCTAGTGCATCCGTTGCATGGCAATCCCTACTCACTCACATTGATATCTATTGATGGGCATCTCCATAGCCCGTTGATACACCTAGTTGATGTGAGACTATCTTCTCCCTTTTTGTCTTCTCCACAACCACCCTTCTATTCCACCTATAGTGTTATATCCATGGCTCACGCTCATATATTGCGTGAAGATTGAAAAACTTTGAGAACGTCAAAAGTATGAAACAATTGCTTGGCTTGTCATCGGGGTTGTGCATGATTTAAATATTTTGTGTGGTGAAGATGGAGCATAGCTAGACTATATGATTTTGTAGGGATAGCTTTCTTTGGCCATGTTATTTTGAGAAGAGATGATTGCTTAGTTAGTATGCTTGAAGTATTATTGTTTTTATGTCAATATTAAACTTTTGTCTTGAATCTTATGGATCTGAACATTCATGCTACAATAAAGAGAATTACTTAGAGAAATATGTTAGGTAGCATTCCACATCAAAAATTCTGTTTTTATCATTTACCTACTCGAGGACGAGCATGAATTAAGCTTGGGGATGCTGATACGTCTCTAACGTATCTATAATTTTTGATTGTTCCATGCTATTATATTATCTGTTTTGGATGTTTATGGGCTTTATTATACACTTTTATATTATTTTTGGGACTAATCTATTAACCTAGAGCCCAGTGCCAGTTTTCTATTTTTTCCTTGTTTTAGAGTATCGCAGAAAAGGAAAATCAAACAGAGTCCAATTGACCTGAAACTTCACGGAACTTATTTTTGGACCAGAAGAAGCCCATGGAGTACCGGAGTTGCACGAGGAGAGTCCCGGGCTGCCATCCACCAACATACTTCTTCCGCCTATATATATCCATATACCCTAAAACTACCGGGGAGCACAATAGATCAGGAGTTCCGCCGCCAGAAGCCTCTGTAGCCACCGAAAGCCAATCTAGACCCGTTCCGGCACCCTGTCGGAGGGGGAATCCCTCTCCGGTGGCCATTTTCATCATCCCGGTGCTCTCCATGACGAGGGAGTAGTTCTCCCTCGGGGTTGAGGGTATGTACCAGTAGCTATGTGTTTGATCTCTCTCCCGTGTTCTTGAGGTGGCACGATCTTGATGCATCGCGAGCTTTGCTATTATAGTTGGATCCTATGTTTCTCCTCCCCCTCCACTCTCTTGTAATGGATTGAGTTTTCCCCTTGAAGTTTTCTTATTGGATTGAGTCTTTAAAGATTTGAGAACACTTGATGTATGTCTTGCCGTGCGTATCTGTGGTGATAATGGGATACCAAGTGATTCACTTGATGTATGTTTTGGTGATCAACTTGCGGGTTCCGCCCATCAACCTATGCATAGGGGTTGGCACACGTTTTCGTCGTGATTCTCCAGTAGAAACTTTGGGGCACTCTTTGAAGTTCTATGTGTTGGTTGAATAGATGAATCCGAGATTGTGTGACGCATATCGTATAATCATACCCACGGATACATGAGGTGACATTGGAGTATCTAGGTGACATTAGGGTTTTGGTGGATTCGTGTCTTAAGGTGTTATTCTAGTACGAACTCTAGGGCTGTTTGTGACACTTATAGGAATAGCCCAACGGATTGATTGGAAAGAATAACTTTGAGGTGGTTTCGTACCCTACCATAATCTCTTCGTTCGTTCTCCGCTATTAGTGACTTTGGAGTGACTCTTTGTTGCATGTTGAAGGATAGTTATATGATCCAATTATGTTATTATTGTTGAGAGAACTTGCACTAGTGAAAGTATGAGCCCTAGGCCTTGTTTCCTATCATTGCAATACCGTTTACGCTCACTTTTATCATTAGTTACCTTGCTGTTTTTATATTTTCAGATTACAAAAACCTTTATCTACTATCCAAATTGCACTTGTATCACCATCTCTTCGCCGAACTAGTGCACCTATACAATTTACCATTGTATTGGGTGTGTTGGGCACACAAGAGACTCTTTGTTATTTGGTTGCGGGGTTGCTTGAGAGAGACCATCTTCATCCTACGCCTCCCACAGATTGATAAACCTTAGGTCATCCACTTGAGGGAAATTTTCTACTGTCCTACAAACCTCTGCACTTGGAGGCCCAACAACGTCTACAAGAAGAAGGTTGCGTAGTAGAAATCACACAATAAGAGCAGTGATACTGGCACATGAGATAATAACACTTTGGATAGTGCCGAAGACAACAACAATCCCCTCCCGCACGATGTAGAGCTGGAAGACGAACAAGCTAGTCCTCCAGAGCAGGCAGCAGATGGAGAACCGGAGGAAGACAATTACATGCCTCTCTCTGAAGATGAAAGGGATGAGGATCACCGTTCGATGTGGGAGCATCCAACGGTGCAGACGTACGATCCGTGGGGTTTGGGTTCTAGCCAATCAGAAAGCACGACTCAGATCATGGGCGGGGTGGCGGGGTTTGGTCGGCACACGACTTTCATCAACGAACCGCGTGCTATTCGCAAACCAGATTGCATATATTTGTTCACACATACTGTAGTGAGATCAATTGAGTGTGTTACCTCTATGATATAATAATAATAATAATAATAATAATAATAATAATAATAATAATAACAAAAAACAGTTCATACTCATTGCCCGAGCTGACAGCATATCAAGGTCAACGTATTTATGGTTCTTATCAACAAAAAACCGGGCATAACTCACAAATTCAGTACACGTGAAAGTTCTAAATTGAACGAATTAATATGCAGGGTAGGCATAAAGACTAGTCTATAGCTTAATTCCCATGTACATGGGGGAACTAGGATCATTAAGTTGACCCCGAATGAAGTTGGGGCTTTTGATGATTTTACGCTGCTCTGTTACACGGGTGCGTGATCCCTTGGCGGGCAACTCATCAAATTCATCGTACTCTTCCTGATCGGCAACATCGTCGACACCCAGTACCCTTCTCTTCCCATGCATCGCTAAATGGCCGTTCTTATGCAAGGGGTCTTCCACAAAGAAAATCTGGATAGCATCGCTGGCAAGAATGAATGGGTCCGCGTGATATGCCATCATTGTCCTGTTAACACAGGTCTTCCTGTACTCATCAATCCTTACCTGACCAAGAGGGATCCATGCGCCCCTGAATAATGCCACCTTAACTTTCACATAGTCAAGCTCCCGAATCTCTTTGATGGTTCCATAGTATACCCTTTTATCAGCTTCATTTATAGTCATGCATTCTATTCGAACAGAGTTGTTCTGATATGAGGTCTTCTTATCACGTTCCTCAGTGTAGAATGTGTATCCATTTATGTCATATGCTTGGTACGTCAGCACCGTAGGTGATGGCATTTGTGCCAACCACGTAGCAATGGCATCGATGGATCCTTGTGCCAAACGATGCTTCAGGCATTCGGCATAGTTCTTAGTGTGCTCCTTCATCTCCACATCTGATGAAGGCACCATTTGTAAGAATCTTTGGCGTATCTCCGTCAAGTGTTCTTCGGCATAAGCGATGAGAACTGGGCTGTTAAGAAGTACCGTCAAATGGGCTTTCTCTGCCAATTCTCCGGGTGCAGCCATTTGCGTGCCAGCAAGAACCGTCTTACCTTTCAGCCTTCCCTCGTGGCGAGAGAGGGGCAAACCTATTGGTCTTTGTTTCATGTATTCAGTGAAAAACTCAACCACCTCCTCCGCGGTATAACCTTGTAGGATGCTTGCCTCTGGATGGTTTTAGTTCCAACAAAAGCGCTTCAGTATTCCCATGAACCACTCGAAGGGATACATGTTGCGAAGAAACACAGGACCACAATACTTTATCTCGTCGACAAGGTGCATAGTGAGATGGACCATGACATCAAAGAATGATGATGGGAAAAACATCTCTAGGTTGGACAATATGCTTGCAATATCATCTTGCATATGATCCAACTCTTCAGGATCTACAACTTTCTGCCATAGTTGGTTGAAGAAATCACAGAAGTCAATGAGTGTGTTTCTTATATCTTTGTCCATCAGATTCATGATTGCCACCGGGAGGATTTGTGTCAATATTACGTGGCAATCATGTGACTTCATGTGTCCCAGCTTCATTTTACCTGAGCTCACATCCACGAGACTTCTGATGTTTGCGCAGTAGGAAGAGGGTGTCTTAACTGACAACAAATAGGTGAAGAACTGTGTTGCTTCTTTTGTACTGAAATTGTTACTCTAGCGAGCTTTGATGAATTTGTCATCATCTTCTGCTTCACTCCTGTGTTGTGATTGATCAGCAAGCATATCGAGCCATGAACCGTCACCATCCTTTCTTTTACCTTTAATCTTGAGCAGAGTACCAAGGATGCTTTCACATACGTTCTTCTCTACGTGCATGACATTGATGCAGTGATGTACACGTAGAATCTCCCAGTAAGGTAATTTCCAGAACACCGATTTCTTCTTAAACACTTGATCCTTGGGTGTTAGTTTCACCATCAAAGGGTGGTTCTTGCCAAGCACAACATTAATTTTTATCCATGTTATGGACCACCTCCCCTTCATAGGGTCTTGGGCCCGCACCTGCCTCTGCCGTACCATCAAATTCAGCTTTCATCTTTCAGTATGGGTGATTTTTCCGTAAGAACCAATGATGACGCAAATACACTGTTTTGCGCAAGTTGGGAAGTCTTCTGCTAGCTGTCCTATCCATGCATGTGACACACCCTACATCTCCCCTTGTTTTCTGCCACGATGTGTTGCCTAATGCCGGCATATCTTGAATGGTGTGCACCAGCATCGTATGTAGGTCGAAAATCTCCTTTCTGTAAGCATCATAACATTTTACAGCAGGTTCATCTATCCACACTGCCAGCAGTTCTTCTACCAGTAGCTGAAAGTAAATGTCGATGCCATTTCTAGGTTGCTTCGGGCCTTGCATAATCATTGACATCATAATGTATTTTTTCTTCATACACAACCAAGGATCTAGGTTATATATGCACAAAAGCACCGACCATGTGCTATGATTGGTGCTCATATCGCCAAAAGGATTCATCCGTCAGTACACTCCCCGAGCCTTATACTTCTAGGATCCTTGGCAAAATTTTCAAACTTTTTGTCGATTAATTCCCACTGAGCCCCATCTTTCGGGTGCCTCATAAACCTATCCACAATTCGCTCATCATGATGCCACCACAACCTCTTTGCCTCTCTAGGGTTTGCAAACAAACGCCTCAACCTTGGAATTAAAGGCAAGTACCAAACAACCTTGGACGGGACTCCTGTCTTGATCTCATCGTCCAATTTGTACTTGTCCTTTGCTCTCCTGTGCTTGTATCATGCATGCTTGCATGTGGGACATGCACGAAAATCTTTGTACTCACCACGGTACAATATACAATCATTCACACAAGCGTGTATCTTCTATACTTCAAGTTCTAGTGGGTAAACAATTTTCTTCACTTCATTCGTGCTTCTAGGGAGCACATTATCTTATGGAAGAATTTCTTTCAAAAGACCTATCATATCTATGAAGCCCTTGTTTGATAGACTGTTTGCTGCTTTAAATCGGAGAAGCCCCAGGGTGGCACTCAACCTGGAATATTTCCTTTTGCAACCTGGATACAATTCTTTCTTGGAGTCCGCACCAATGGTTGGCAGATCCTTGTACCCAATCATATCCTTTTCTGGGCCCTCGAAATCTACAATCATAGCAGAAAAATCCGGCATATCAAGATCGTCGTCATTTGCGTCAACGTCTTGGTTTTCCAGTGGGCGTTTCGGCTTTCCGGTTTTCCATTGGTATCTTGATGCCTCTGCCCCGATGTTAGATTCAACATCCATGTGACACTGGTCGGGGTTGGCATCTCGCTACCCTGGGTATCTTCATCCATGATCTCCTCTTCACCGTGTCTGGTCCAACGTGTATACCCATCCATGAATCCCCTAAAGATTAAGTGCATCTGGACATCTGCAACTTCATGTGACTCTGTATTGGGACAATCAATACATGGACACATGATGTAATCCGCATCACCAATTCTCCTCTTTGTACTTTCATCCAAATTCATGAACTCTGTCACGCCACTGATAAAATCTGCGGTTTTCCGATTCTTCATCCATCGAGATCGTTCCATCTGTAGCACACGAATGGTAATTAAAAACAAAACAACAACAACATTAATACACGGATTAACCGCTGCCTAAAGATGCATGCATAAATCACAAGGTTTTATTTTAATAATTACTAAGGGCGCTCCATGTTGTTATCCAGACGTGCAATGACAAAAATTAATGGCCAGTCCATTTACATGCAAAGTACTAGTACAACACTACACTTAGGAATTGAATACCTTAATTTAGCCACTCACGAAAAGAATACCTTAATTAATTAGCCGCACAGCGACCTCCACCAAGCAAACAGACAAGCGTGATGCGGCGGCACGCCGAGACAGCAGGGTCGAGGAGCAAAGCTTAGTGCGGCTGCCGCCTGAATTTCGACCTCCACTATCCCGTCATCGACCGTGATGGATGTGCTCGAATCACGCCACCGCCGACCTCGATGGTTGAGCTCCTCCTATCTCCCGCCGCAGACCAAGGATTGACCTCCTATGACGCCGCCACAACCCACCGACCGAGGATTGACCTCTTCTCTGGTAGCCGCTACCTAGGCCGCCGCCGCCATCTCTATATGCAGAGCGACTGTTTTTTTACGGATATCTGCGGAGTGGCTGTTTATACGGTATCTCACTGTAACTCAATTATATGGACAGGGTAGTACATCACTATGGTTATGTAACGGCAACCGTGTCTAACCTACATTGTCTTCTCACATGGTTTGGTGCGTAAATCGTGTGTGATGTTGTAATACCTAATGCAAACGACATGTACAAACAGTGTGCCGTATACAACATGTATATAGTGCCATTAGTAGTTCCCGACCATTAGCTTATCTCCACAGTTTCCCCATTCCCCCCAAATCCCTACATAGCCTCCAAATTCCCTTGCATGGCACTTACATTGGGGGAATGCAGATGAGTGGTGCTGATGGTTTCGATGCGGCTGCTCCTGCTCGTATCGTCGCCACGACGGCGGTCGCCGCCGAGAACTTGCCTAAGGTCATCAGAAGGCAGGTGTACTACAGATCCGAATAGTCGTGTCAGGTTCTAATCTATCCCGATCTTTTTTAGCATGTCCAAAGTATAGATCCTTGCTGAATCTTTCCTGAATGACCCCCCTAGGAAAGCGATCTGCCGCCGGATCCGGAGCTTGATTCCAGACTCCCGCAACACGAGTTCGACTCTGAGTTTTGCGCCATCGAGAAGTACCAAAAGCTGAGTTGTGTGCATGGGCACACTCCTGCTCGACGTGTATGCACGGAGGGATTCGACATTGGCAGGCGGTTTCTCAGTTGCCCCTTAGAGGTTAGTGCTAATTAAGTTCATCATTTTACTTTAGTTAATGCCACCCCTCATCTAGAATACTATTTAACATTGGCAGGGATATGAGGCTTGTGCCTTTGTTAACTGGCTGGATGAAGAATGGCATGGCA
Source organism: Triticum aestivum (assembly GCF_018294505.1). Lineage (NCBI taxonomy): Eukaryota > Viridiplantae > Streptophyta > Magnoliopsida > Poales > Poaceae > Triticum > Triticum aestivum. The sequence goes on from NC_057812.1 coordinate 523,858,372, forward strand.
GGGCTCGGAGTGTTATCACTAAGCTCGCAGAAGATAATGTAAAGCTGAAGAAGAAACTGGCTGATCTGGAATGTACAATCAATACGATGAAGCAAGAAAGAATCAATCACAGGCAACAGATGAAAGAAAGAGACAAGAAGGAACTAGCATGTGTAGTTGTGGTTGTCGCATTAGCCATGTTCTATGTGCTATTTGCAATGATGATTAGGGGTTTTGTTTGACAGTATTGCTAAAGCACATCTAGATGTGCTCTAAGTAATGCACATCTAGATATAGGCCATTGATGTTACGCGAAGATACGTGCAGATATTTTTCTTTGTCTTTTTTCTTTTCCTTTCTAGTTTGATTATTACTGGCTTTATCAATAAGAAGAGCTCAATGTATTGCTTGCCAACTGTCCTACTCCATTCGTACCGGTACCTGTGCATAATCCCAAAACTCATTCCTTGTTTTTGTCCTGAAAAAGGAAACCAACCAAATAGCCAATAGGAGTCCTGCGCTACCCCAGGAATTTGGAGCGACTTGGTACAAATAATTGTGGTTTATTATATCAGCGGTTTGATAATACGTCAACCCCCGCTTCAATCCCCGCTTCAATTGGCAGTTCCTCTTCTCTGCATACCCCACTTAAGTGTCCACCATCTTCATCATCCCCGGCAGGCCGCACTACACACTGGCACACACTCTGCAACCATGTCGAGCAACATCGAGGACGACAGTTCGGCCAGCAGTCTGGCACCCGATGATGGGTCAACATTGGAATCATCCCGCTCGTCTTCCATGAGTCCGGCGTCGAGCCCAGACCTCGATTATATCCGGTTCATGGAAGGGACGCCGCCTCCAGAGTCGTCAGACGACAACCAGACAGACAAGGAGTCGTCAGAGGACGAAGAAGAGGACGACAATGATGAGGAGGAGGAATGGTCGAACAAGGAGGAGGAGGACGATGACAACAACGACGATGACGACAACGGCGGCGATGAAAAGCCAACGGTCAGCAGAAAGAAGCGTCCTCGCCAAGACGATGTCGCTGGGCCATTCAACAAGAACAACAAGAAGAAGAAGGGCTAAATTAAGCAGACTGTATATATCTTTGTTTGTCCTGTCAATCTCATCGCAGACGGTTAGTAATATGTATTTGACAGAGATCTTCTACATTATCGCCAACAGGTTGGTTTGTTGAACTGTGTGCCCTGACGAGCACACAATTCACAAAAAAGACCGTATGAGATGTCTATAATGATAGCAGACAATTCTGATTACCGACCTGTTTACCGGGTATCACACACATCTTGTTACGCCGAATCATTTATGTCCACCTCACTCATCGCAAACGGTTCATCGGAGTGCACTGTACGCTGTATATTGCACACACCTTGATCTGGCCACCCGTTTCTGTTGTTTTGTCTCATCGCAAACATTTCGTACAGATCAACCGTATGCCCCTCATTGCACACGCAACTAAAATCTGAACCGTGTTTGATGTATCATTCATCGCAAATGTTTTGCATATTTTTAACGGTTTTTTACATCACTATTTGCGATTAATGCATCGCACACAGTTTCGTCAAAGGGTCTCTGATCGTAGTGTCGCATTAGCAGCATCATGCATTAGTGTTTGTTACTATAGTTGGATCTTATGGTGTTCTTCCCCCTCCACCTTCTTTTGATGAATTGAGTCTTGCTCTTTGAGGTTTCGTTATGTTGGATTGAGTATTGGATTTGAGAACACTTGATGTATGTCTTGCCATGGGATATCTATGGTGACAATGGGATGTTCTATTGATTCACTTGATGTATGTTTTGGCACTCAACTCGCGGATTCCCGAGGTGACATTGGGGTAATCTATGCATAGGGGTTGATGCACGCTTTCGTCCTACGTTCTCCGATGGAAACTATGGAGTGACTCTTTATCGCACGTTGAGGGATTGCCATATGATTTAATTATGTTATCATTGTTGAGAGACTTTGCACTAGTGAAAGTATGAACCCTAGGCCTTGCTTCCAAGCATTGCAATACCGTTATTTTCTCACTTTTGTTAATAGTTACCTTGCTATTTTTATATTTTCAGATTTCAAAAACCTATATCTACTATGCATATTACACTTGTATCACCATATCTTCATCGAACTAGTGCACCTATACAATTTACCATTGTATTGGGTGTGTTGGGGACACAAGAGACTCTTTGTTATTTGGTTGCAGGGTTGTTTGAGAAAGACCATCTTCATCCTACGCCTCCCACGGATTGATAAATCTTAGGTCATCCACTTGAGGGAAAATTGCTACTATCCTACAAAACTCTGCGCTTGGAGGCCCAACGCGAGTATACAAGAAGAAATGTTGCATAGTAGACATCAAACTCTTTTCTGGCGCCGTTGCCGGGGATGTGAGTGCTTGAAGGTATATATTTAGATCTTGCAATTGATTCTTTTAGTTTCTTGTTTTATCACTAGTTTGGTTTATAAAAGAAAACTACAAAAAAATGGAATTGAGGTTGCCGCATATAATTCATCTTTATGATGTCTTTCTTGAAAATGATGGATCGGAAAATTGTGCCAAAGTGTTAGAAGAAGAAGTCAATAAAATGTTAGGCACTAAATCTTTGAATGAGGGCATGATTGCAATGTTGTTGGTATGAATTCTTTGAATATCCATTATGCTAATGATATGCAAATCCATAAGCTTGGGGATGCCATGTTTGATGAAGATGATATCTTTTGTCCCCAAGTTTTGTTGAGCAAATTTATTATGATGATAGCATGCCTCCTATTTATGATGATGAAACTGGGTTTGGAAGAGTGTCAACTCTAGTTAATGATCTCACTATTTTGGAGGGTGTTGAATCTTTTCACAATATTGTTAAAAGTGGATTTGGAGAGGTCATGACTTTATTTAGTGATGAATCCACTATTTTGAAGAGGTTTCAATTGATTATTATGAGAACAAAGTTGCTATCTATGATGATTATTATGATGAAAATTTATGCTATAAAGAATAATGATAACCATGAAATTTGTCATCATGATTTTAGTGCCCAAATGGATTATGTGAATCAAGTGTCATATGATAGTTACTTTTGCTCCTACTATTACTGATGAGAATAAATTTGATTATGTGGAGAGTAGTACAATTTCTATGCTTATGCATCATGAAAAGTATATTGCTGAACTCATTCATGATGCTACTGAAAATTATTATGAGAGAGGAACATATGCTTTTACATATCTCAATAATATCAAGTTTCCTCTCTATGTGTTGAAAATCCTGAAGTTTCGCTTGTTTTGTCATCCTATGCTAGTTGGTTCTTATTCCCGTAAGTTGTTTGCTCACAAAATCCCTATGCATAGGTGAAGGAAATATGCCCTAGAGGCAATAATAAAGTGGTTATATATATTTCCTTATATCATGATAAATGTTTATTATTCATGCTAGAATTGTATTAATCGGAAACTTGGTACATGTGTGAATACATAGACAAACAGAGTGTCCCTAGTATGCCTCTGCTTGACTAGCTCATTAATCAAAGATGGTTAAGTTTCCTGACCATAGACATGTGTTGTCATTTGATGAACGGGATCACATCATCAGAGAATGATGTGATGGACAAGACCCATCCGTTAGCTTAGCATTATGATCGTTTAGTTTTTCTGCTATTGCTTTCTTCATGACTTATACATGTTCCTCAGACTATGAGATTATGCAACTCCCGAATACCAGAGGAACACCTTGTGTGCTATCAAATGTCACAATGTAACTGGGTGATTATAAAGATGCTCTATAGGTGTCTCCGATGGTGTTTTTTGAGTTGGCATAGATCAAGATTAGGATTTATCACTCCGTGTATCGGAGAGGTATCTCTGGGCCCTCTCGGTAATGCACATCACTATGAGCCTTGCAAGCAATGTGTCTAATGAGTTAGCCATGGGATGATGCATTATGGAACGAGTAAAGAGACTTGCCGGTCACGAGATTGAACTAGGTATGATGATACCGACAATCGAATCTCGGGCAAGTAACATACCGGTGACAAAGGGAACACTGTATGTTGTTATGCGGTTTGACCGATAATGATCTTCGTAGAATATGTAGGAGCCAATATGAGCATCCAGGTTCCGCTATTGGTTATTGACCGGCGATGTGTCTCGGTCATGTCTACATAGTTCTCGAACCCGTAGGGTCCGCACGCATAACGTTCAATGATGATTTGTATTATGAGCTTTGTGATTTGATGACCGAAGATTGTTTGGAGTCCCGGGTGAGATCACGGACACGACGAGGTGTCTCGAAATGGTCGAGTCGTAAAGATTGATATATTGGACGATGTTATTTGGACACCGGATGAGTCCCGAGAGGTACCGGATAATTATCGGAGTGTCGGAGGGTTATCGGAACCCCCCGAGGGAACTAATGGGCCTCGATGAGCCTTAGTGGGAAGAAAGGAAGGGCCAGGAGGGGCTGGCCGCAGCCCCCCCTTGGGTCCGAATTGGACTAGGGGAAGGGGGCGGCACCCCCCTTTCCTTCCCTTCCCTCGCTCCCTTCCTTCTTACCCCTCTTCCTTAGGGTGAGACCTACTAGGACTTGGAGTCCTAGTAGGATTCCCCTCTCCTGGCGTGCCCTAGGGGGACCGACCGGCCTCCCCTCCCCTCCTTTATATACGGAGGCAAGGGGGAACCCTAGAACACACAAGTTTCTCTTAACCATGTGTGGTGCCCCCCTCCACAGTTACACACCTCGGTCATATCGTCTTAATGCTTAGGCGAAGACCTCCGCCGGTAACTTCATCATCACCGTCGCCATGGCGTCGTGCTGAAAGAACTCTCCCTCGGCCTCAACTGGATCAAGAGTTCGAGGGACGTCATTGAGCTGAACGTGTGCTGATCGCGGAGGTGCCGTACATTCGGTGCTTGGATCGGTTGGATCACAAAGAAGTTCGACTACATCAACCGCGTTACTAAACGCTTCCGCTTTCGGTCTACGAGGGTACGTAGACACACTCTCCCCGCTCATTTCTATGCATCTCCTAGATAGATCTTGTGTGATCGTAGGTAATTTTTTTGAAATACTGCATTCCCCTACAGTGGCATCCGAGCCAGGTCTATGCGTAGATGTTATATGCACGAGTAGAACACAATGAGTTGTGGGTGATAATAGTCATACTGCTTACCAGCAACGTCTACTTTGATTCAGCGGTATTGTTGGATGAAGCGGCCTGGACTGACATTACATGACCGCGTTCATGAGACTGGTTCTACCGACGTGCTTTGCACACAGGTGGCTAGCGGGTGTCTGTTTCTCCAGCTTTAGTTGAATCAAGTTTGACTACGCCCGATCCTTGTTGAAGGTTAAAACATCACACCTGATGAAAAATCATTGTGGTTTTGATGCGTAGGTAAGAGCGGTTCTTGCTAGAAGCCCGTAGCAGCCACGTAAAACTTGCAACAACAAAGTAGAGGACGTCTAACTTGGTTTTGCAGGGCATGTTGTGATGTGATATGGTCATGACGTGATGATATAAATTGTTGTATGAGATGATCATGTTTTGTAACAGTTATCGGCAACTGGCAGGAGCCATATGGTTGTCGCTTTATTGTATGAAATGCAATCGCCATGTAATTGCTTTACTTTATCACTAAGCGGTAGCGATTGTCGTAGAAGCCGTAGTTGGCGAGATGACAACGATGCTATGATGGAGATCAAGGTGTCAAGACGGTGATGATGGTGATCATGACGGAGCTGTGGAGATGGAGATCAAAGGCAGAAGATGATGATGGCCATATCATATCACTTATTTTGATTGCATGTGATGTTTATCTTTTATGCATCTTATTTTGCTTAGTACAGCGATAGCATTATAAGATGATCTCTCACTAAATTTCAAGGCATAAGTGTTCTCCCTGAGTATGCACTGTTGCTACAGTTCATCGTGCCGAGACACCACATGATGATCGGGTGTGATAAGCTCTACGTTCACATACAACGGGTGCAAGCCAGTTTTGCACAAGCAGAATAATCAGGTTAAACTTGACGAGCCTAGCATATGCAGATATGGCCTTGGAACACCGAGGCCAAAAGGTCGAGCGTGAATCATATAGTAGATATGATCAATATAGTAATGTTCACCATTGAAAACTTCTCCATCTCACGTAATGATCGGACATGGTTTAGTTGATATGGATCACGTGATCATTTAGATGACTAGAGGGATGTCTATCTAAGTGGGAGTTCTTAAGTAATATGATTAATTGAACTTTAATTTATCATGAACTTAGTACCTGATAGAATTTTGCATGTCTATATTGTTGTAGATAAATGTCCCGTGCTACTGTTCCTTTGAATTTTAATGCGTTCCTAGAGAAAGCGAAGTTGAAACATGATGGTAGGAACTACACGGACTGGGTCCGTAACTTGAGGATTATCCTCATTGCTGCACAGAAGAATTACATCCTGGAAGCACCGCTAGGTGCAAAGCCCGCTGCAGGAGCAACACCAGATGTTATGAACGTCTGGCAGAGCAAAGCTGATGACTACTCGATAGTACAGTGTGCCATGCTTTACGTCTTAGAATCGGGACTTCAACGACGTTCTGAATGTCATGGAGCATATGAGATGTTCCTGGAGTTGAAGTTAATATTTCAAGCAAATGCCCGGATTGAGAGATATGAAGTCTCCAATAAGTTCTACAGCTGCAAGATGGAGGAGAATAGCTTTGTCAGTGAACATATACTCAGAATGTCTGGGTACCACAACCACTTGACTCAACTGGGAGTTAATCTTCTTGATGATAGTGTCATTGACATGGTTCTTCAATCACTGCCACCAAGTTATAAAAGCTTCATGATGAACTATAATATGCAAGGGATGGTTAAGACAATTCCCGAGCTCTTCGCGATGCTAAAAGCTGCGGAGGTAGAAATCAAGAAGGAGCATCAAGTGTTGATGGTCAACAAGACCACTAGTTTCAAGAAGAAGGGCAAAGGGAAGAAGGGGAACTTCAAGAAGAACGGCAAGCAAGTTGCTGCTCAAGTGAAGAAGCCCAAGTATGGACCTAAGCCTGAGACTGAGTGCTTCTACTGCAAAGGGACTGGTCACTGGAAGCGGAACTGCCCCAAGTATTTGGCGGATAAGAAGGATGGAAAAGTGAAAGGTATATTTGATATACATGTTATTTATGTGTACCTTACTAATGCTCGTAGTAGCGCCTAGGTATTTGATACTGATTCTGTTGCTCATATTTGCAACTCGAAACAGGGGCTATGGATTAAGCGAAGATTGGCAAAGGACGAGGTGACGATGCGTCTGGGAAATGGTTCCAAAGTCAATGTGATCGCCGTCGGCACGCTACCTCTACATCTACCTTCGGGATTAGTTTTAGACCTAAATAATTGTTATTTGGTGCCAGCGTTGAGCATGAACATTATATCTGGATCTTGTTTGATGCGAGACGGCTATTCATTTAAATCAGAGAATAATGGTTGTTCTATTTATATGAGTAATATCTTTTATGGTCATGCACCCTTGATGAGTGGTCTATTTTTGTTGAATCTCGATTGTAGTGATACACATATTCATAGTATTGAGCCAAAAGATATAAGTTCAATAATGATAGTGCAACTTATTTGTGGCACTGCCGTTTAGGTCATATTGGTGTAAAGCGCATGAAGAAACTCCATGTTGATGGGCTTCTAGAATCACTTGATGCTTGCGAACCATGCCTAATGGGCAAGATGACTAAGACTCCGTTCTTCGGAATAATGGAGCAAGAAATAGACTTATTGGAAATAATACATACTGACGTATGCGCTCCGATGAGTGTTGAGGCTCGCGGCGGGTATCGTTATTTTCTGACCTTCACAGATAATTTGAGCAGATATGGGTATATCTACTTGATGAAACATAAGTCTGAAACATTTGAAAAGTGGAAAATCATCGTAACAAGAAAATAAATTTTCTACGATCTGATTGTGGAGGTGAATATTTGAGTTATGAGTTTGGTCTTCATTTGAAACAATGCGGAATAGTTTTGCAACTCACGCCTCCTGGAACACCACAGCGTAATGGTGTGTCCAAATGTCGTAACCGCACTTTATTAGATATGGTGCGATCTATGATGTCTCTTACTCATTTACCGCTATCATTTTGGGGTTATGCTTTAGAGATGGCTGCATTCACGGTAAATAGGGCACCATCGAAATCCGTTGAGACGACACGATATGAACTGTGGTTTGGCAAGAAACCCAAGTTCTCATTTCTTAAAGTTTGGGGTTGCGATTCTTATGTGAGAAAGCTTCAACCTGATAAGCTCGAACCCAAATCAGAGAAATGTGTCTTCATAGGATACCCAAAGGAGACTGTTGGGTACACCTTCTATCACAGATCTGAAGGCAAGATATTCGTTGCTAAGAATGGATCATCTCTAGAGAAGGAGTCTCTCTCGAAAGAAGTGAGTGGGAGGAAAGTAGAACTTGATGAGTTAATCGTACCTTCTCCCTTATTGGAAAGGAGTTCATCATAGAAATCAGTTCCAGTGATTCCTACACCAATTAGTGAGGAAGCTAATGATGATGATCATGAAACTTCTGATCAAGTTACTACCGAACCTCGTAGGTCAACCAGAGTAAGATCCGCACCAGAGTGGTACGGTAATCCTGTTCTGGAGGTCATGTTACTTGACCATGACGAACCTACGAACTATGAGGAAGCGATGATGAGCCCAGACTCCGCAAAATGGTTTGAGGCCATGAAATCTGAGATGGGATCCATGTATGAGAACAAAGTGTGGACTTTGGTTGACTTGCCCGATGATCGGCAAGCAATAGAGAATAAATGGATCTTCAAGAAGAAAACTGACGCTGACGGTAATGTTATTGTCTACAAAGCTCGACTTGTTGCGAAAGGTTTTTGACAAGTTCAAGGAGTTGACTATGATGAGACCTTCTCACCCGTAGCAATGCTTAAGTCTGTCTGTATCATGTTAGCAATTGCCGCATTTTATGATTATGAAATTTGGCAATGGATGTCAAAACTGCATTCCTAAATGGATATCTTAAAGAAGAGTTGTATATGATGGAACCAGAAGGTTTTGTCGATCCAAAAGGTGCTAACAAAAGTGTGCAAGCTCCAGCGATCCATTTATGGACTATACGCTTTGATAGTGTGATCAAAGCATATGGTTTTATACAGACTTTTGGAGAAGCCTGTATTTACAAGCAAGTGAGTGGGGGCTCTGTAGCATTTCTGATATTATATGCGGATGACATATTGTTGGTCAAAAATGATACAGAATATTTGAATAGCATAAAAGGATACTTGAATACGATTTTTTCAATGAAAGACCTTGGTGAAACTGCTTATATATTGGGCACCAAGATCTATAGAGATAGATCAAGATGCTTAATTGGACTTTCACAAAGCACATACCTTGATAAACTTTTGAAGACACTACTAGGGAAAACCCTAGCAGTAGCGCTGGTTTTGTGCTCACTAGTAGCGCGGGTAGGCGCGCTACTAATAAGGTGCTACAACTATTGCCTAGCAGTAACGTGTGCCCGCATGCGCTACTGCTAGGACAAATAGCTGTAGCGTTTGTTCACTCCCACGCTACTGCTAATGTAACTACTGGCAGCGTGTTTTCTCTCCATCGCTACTAGTATTCTTTTTTTATTTTTTTATTTTTAGTGTATTTATGTGCCATCGTACAAATATTGGTACAATACCAGTTATGAGGTTTACATCATTATGTCCATAACAGTGTGTCAAATGAAGGTGGATTAGGTTCAAGTGGAGGCAATATGTGGTGCATGTCAAAAGTATACTACTAATCCAAACTTGATCTAGTTTGGACTAGTAGTACTTTCAATGTGCACCACATGTTGCCTCCACTTGAATCTAATCCGCCAGCACAAGCTATTTAATCATCATCATAGTCATTACCACCAACAATATTTATTTAATCACCACTAACACTAGCTAATAATAATCATCATAGTCATTACCACCAACACTAGCTATTTTATCATCATAGTAATAGTGTAGCACATCATCATCCTCAAACTCATTTCTAGCTAGCTAATCACTCCTGCTGCTCTCTCTTAGGTAAAATAACATAAAACATGTGTAGCTCTCCTCCTTGATCAGGTTGGAGCATGCATATGAACCTGTCTCCTAATCGTGGGTAGCGCATTTGTTTTCTGCCCTCTAATACTTCTCTACGCTCCCCCATCACATATTTGGTCCAGTCTTGCACTATTAAGCATCCGTCGCTAATCTTGAATGCACTAAAGTAATCTGTAGGATATCTTGGCCGTAAGCTAATAATACTCATGGTACCTTTAGTCTCGATTCCATAAGGCACAACATTCATCGGGAGTCCCTGTTGAAGAACATCGTATGGTAACATACTTAGCAATGAAGTTTAGCTTCAAAAATAATGTATGGAAAAGATGCACTGAGGACAAATAGTAAAAATCTTACCATCCTTCCTAAATAGATGTGACCGTAGTTCATTACAAACACTATTGGTCGCACATTTTCAGTACTAACATTTCTAAGTGCAGGAAGAAAATTTGTCTTGACAGTATCAAGATCCTCAAGCCATGAAACATAATGACTTAGCTCCTCGCAGATTAGTTCAGCCCCGGGACAGTAGTAGGTCATGTCTACCAAGCGTTGGACATGGTTGCTTGCACCGAAATAAGCTGACAATACAAATTAGTTGTCAATTAATTTTGAATAAACAATATCAAAGACATAAATATGGTTGAGAAACTTACATAATGGTATAACTAGAGGCGTCTGGACATCCACCCAGATGTCGGTATTACCTTCAATGTCATCTTCCGGATGAATATCAAAGGTGATAACCATATCAGGCTCAAATGCATAAGTCTTGCATAGTGATCGCCATGTTTTGCATCCAAAATAGGTGTAGTCATCTGAATTGTATAATTTTATATTGAAAACATAACCATGCTCGGTCTTCAAGTAAAATTTCTTTTCCTCCATAGTACGACTAAAACCTATCTTATCCAATACAAAAACTCTTGCATGGTAGGGGATACGCTAGTAGAATAGTAAAAAAAGACTTGTCATGCTTAATGTCATGCTTAAATTATAAGTTGAAGCAAATGAAGCAAATGTCATGCTTAATTACGAAAAAAGACTTGTCATTGTGACTTACTGTATCCACTTCGAAGTTCTCGTCCAGCTTGATGCTGAAGCACCTATCATCATCTAGGAAGATTCCGTCGCACATGCCGCGCTCGTCTTTGCAGTATTTGCAAATACCGAAATCATTTTCATCGTCAGACATTTCCTATGTTCATAGTTAAAACATTAATTGAAAATCAATCGAAGACAACTACTAGGATACTCAACACACAAATCCGGGGCACTCGATATTTCCTACATATTCTGGCACAAGTCATGCCAAAATTCACGGAAAAATCCGGCATGACCTTTGCTAAAATAGGACATATCGAGCGCCTGAAATTTGCTGGAACGGAAATGAATCAACACTCCGGCAAAACATAGGCCACTCGGAGGTGTAACCTGCAAACATGACCGGCCACTTGGGCAAGGACATATCCTATTTGAGAAACACAAGATATACATTTCAAAATATCTTATAGGACTCAAATTAGAATGCATTCAATAAGCAAAAGTAAATCATCTCATGCGTCCGTACATCGTCAAATATTATCACTAATACATCTCGAATAGTGTCATACATATAACATCACTAATACAACTAAAACCCTAGCACACGACGGGTATCATCGCGGGCGGTGGACACCCACAGAGAAGGAACCATCACGGGATCATAGCTCCAGTGAGGTCCCCGGAGAACCTGCCAGGTATTGGAGAACCTGTGCTCCAACGCAAACAGGTAGCGACGGATGTGCGCGTCCTCCTCACTGACACGGTGACGTACCACCTCCACGGGGTCCTCGAGCCTCTGGACCGTCACTGGCCCACGCGACCGCCACCAAAGAAGGTTCGGGTCAACGACAGGCTGGCTCCTCAGCAACCAGCACCTCCCAGTACCACCCCGGCGGAGCCCAGTCCCGGACATGGCCCATCTGGTCAAGCAGGTGTCGTCCTCCGCCGACTCGACGACGAGGATGCGGGATAGGCATCGTCGATGTCGATGCGGGAAAAATTGCTTTAACTAAAAAAATAGCAACAAGTTCTTACTAACGAGTTCTATTAATTCAATTAGTTCTTACTAAAAATAAACTTACTATAAATAAAAATAAACTAATACCTAATTAGTACCTAGTTCTTACTAACTAATTAGTACCTAGGAACTACCGCCCTAATTACCATATAAGTAATTAACCAACTAGCACTAAAAATAGCCTAGGGTTCATACTAACTGGCACTAAATAGCTAGGGTTCATACTAAGCAGAGAAGAGGGATTGGAAGAGGAGAGTGCTTACAGAGGGCGGGGAGAGAGATGGGATCAGGGGAGACGGCGGCACCAAGGTGCGACGAGGCGAGGTTAGGGGAGACGGCGGCGAGGCGGGGTCGGGGGAGATGGCAGCGAGGCGGGGTCGGGGGAGACGGCGGCGAGGCGGGGTCGGGGGAGACGGCGGCGAGGCGGGGTCGGGGGAGACGGCAGTGAGGCGGAGGCGACGAGGAATAGTAGAGGAGAATTGAGGGAGGAAGCAGAGGAGAGGGAATCAGGCCGCACGGGGGGTTAGGTGAAAATAGCTTTAACAGTAGCGCGGGGAGGAAAAACGCGTTGCTGCTAAAATCCGTAGTATTAGCGATGTTCGTAGAAGGGCGCTACTACTAAGCGGGTAACGGGAACGATGTGGCAATTATAGTAGTAGCGCGTTCTGTTCCTGCCGCGCTACTGCTAAGCGGGTAACAGTAGTGCCGTTCTAGCAGACACGCTACTGCTAAGTAGCAGTACTGCCTCATTTCAACAAGCGCTACTGGCAACATTCTGTGTATAAGGTTTTCCCTAGTAGTGAGAAGTTCAAAATGGATCAGTCAAAGAAAGGGTTCTTGCCTGTGTTACAAGGTGTGAAGTTGAGTTAGACTCAATGCCCGACCACTGCAAAAGATAGAGAGAAAATGAAAGTCATTCCCTATGCCTCAGCCATAGGTTCTATGATGTATGCAATGTTGTGTACCAGACCTGATGTGTGCCTTGCTATTAGTTTAGCAGGGAGGTACCAAAGTAATCCAGGAGTGGATCACTGGACATCGGTTAAGAACATCCTGAAATATATGAAAAGGACTAAGGATATGTTTCTCATTTATGGAGGTGACAAAGAGCTCGTCATAAACGGTTACGTCGATGCAAGCTTCGACACTGATCCGGATGACTCTAAGTCGCAAACCGGATACATATTTATATTGAATGGTGGAGCTATCAGTTGGTGCAGTTCCAAACAGAGCGACGTAGCGGGATCTACGTGTGAAGCGGAGTACATAGTTGCTTCGGAAGCAGCAAATGAAGGAGTTCATATCCGATCTAGGTGTAATACCTAGTGCATCGGGTCCAATGAAACTCTTTAGTGACAATACTGGTGCAATTGCCTTGGCAAAGGAATCCAGATTTCACAAGAGAACCAAGCACATCAGGAGACGCTTCAATTACATCCGCGATCAAGTCAAGGAGGGAGACATAGAGATTTGCAAGATACATACGGATCTAAATGTTGCAGACCCATTGACTAAGCCTCTCTCACAAGTAAAACATGATCAACACCAAGACTCCATGGGTGTTAGAATCATTAGTATGTAATCTACATTATTGACTCTAGTGCAAGTGGGAGTGAGGGAGTCCTGGATTAGGGGGCCTCCGGACAGCCGGACTATCTCCATTGGCCGGATTGTTAGACTATGAAGATACAAGATTGAAGACTTCGTCTCGTGTCCGGATGGGACTCTACTTGGCGTGGAAGGCAAGCTAGGCAACACGTATATTGATATCTCCTCCTTTGTAACCGACCTTGTGTAACCCTAACCCTCTCCGGTGTCTATATAAACCAAAGGGTTTTAGTCCGTAGGACAACAACCATAACATACAATCATACCATAGGCTAGCTTCTAGGGTTTAGCCTCTCTGATCTCGTGGTAGATCTACTCTTGTACTACCCATATCATCAATATTAATCAAGCAGGACATAGGGTTTTACCTCCATTAAGAGGGCCCGAACCTGGGTAAAACATCGTGTCCCCTGCCTCCTGTTACCATCCGGCCTAGACGCACAGTTCAGGACCCCCTACCCGAGATCCGCTGATTTTGACACCGACATTGGTGCTTTCATTGAGAGCTCCGCTTTGTCGTCGCCACCAGGAAGGATGTCTCATCCTGTCTTTAAAGATGGCACTATTACTGTGGGAGCTTTCGCTATCGGCCAAACTCTCCGGCTAGGTGGTTTTCTTATGACCGCCTGTTCGGCCGCTGCACCGACGATGACTTCTCGGGTCATCGAAAGCAATCTTCACGTCAACTCGGAACTCACCGAGCAGTTAGATCCAATGTAGCTCTCTTCCTTGAACGAGCTCTTGGATCGCATTGCCGCCCTGGGAGTCGCTAAAGACTACGATCAGATTGGGCCTAAACCCGATCTGAGAGAGATCAACTCTCCCCAGGTCACCCATCACGTTGCAGTGGTGGAGGAACAATGCAGCAACCCTTCATCTATCTTAAGGACTAGCTATGTACGGATTCCCGATCCCTCCAAGCCGGATACCCGCAGAGGGGAGGACGTCACTCAAGGCCTGAACCTAGAATCAGGCAGCGAGCTAGATTTATCGGAAAACATCCAAGAATCCAAACTTTCGAGTTCGGAAGCTCCTTGGCCCCTGAGTCTCAGATTGGGTAAGGATTCGGATTCAATTCCACCCACCCACCCAAACATACGCGATCTATCCCAAATTAGGCAAGAGCCCGAAGAAACAGTACACCATTACTGGGCCAGATTCCTCCTGGTCATGAACAGGATAAAGGACTGCCGCGAGGAAGACGCAATTTCACTCTTCTGCAATAATTGCACGGACAAGGGAATCCTCAAGGCCATAAGTCGCCGTGAAATTACACGCTTTGCAGACTTGGTTTCCATAGTACGAAAGTATTGTGCGATGGAAAGCGCCTGGAAAACCAAAATAAAATTTTGGGATAATCCGACCCTGAATACAAACCCAGTCCGAAATAAAAGGGTGCATTATCACAATACACCTAGGTTAACTACCAAAAAGCAAAAGCCCTCTACGGGGCAAGGAACCGTACTCTAGGGATGGCTCAACGGACCCTGCAAAATTCATAGTACAGTGGATGCAATACCAACGCACAGCCTTAGAGCATGTTGGATACTCCGGTAGGTGGCCAAAAGTGGTGAGGATCTACTCCTCCCAAAAACCACAGAGCACCATTTCGTGGACAACAATATAGTGTTAACGGTCTTTGAGACCTTTGCGTCAAATAATAGATGCAAGCAAACACTCCGCAGCATGGCCGAAATCTGCCACATAGCAGAAATAAATCCTTGGAGTGACACGGCTATTACCTTCAATGCCAGTGACGAACCCAAACTCCGAACAACCCAAGCACCAGCCGCACTGGTCCTCAGTCCAATCGTGGACGGCTTTCGACTCACCAAGGTACTCATGGATGGCGGCAGTGGATTAAACCTCATCTATGAGGAAACTCTTCAAAAGATGGAAATAGACTGGAGCCGCATTGAGCAAAGTAACACAACCTTTAGAGGAATCATCCCCAGTCGGGAAGCACGCTGTGCTGGGAAAATCACACTAGATGTGGTATTCGGCACGCCGGATAATTACAGGTCTGAAGAAATTACATTCCAAGTGGCCCCGCTCAGCAGCGGATACCACGCTCCACTAGGGCGGGAGGCGTTTACAATCTTCCAAGCCATACCCCATTACGGGTACATGAAGCTCAAAATGCCCGGGCCCAACGGAATCATCACTCTTGCTAGTGATCCGGACATAGCACTCCACGCCGAAAATAAGACAGCCGCACTGGCCCTCGAGGCACTATCCGAAGCCCTAGCGGCCAACGAACTAACTGTGATGCGCTCCATGGTGAATAGGGATGATGTGATACTCGATAAAAGATCCAAGTCCACCTCCTTTAAACCGGCGGACGAAATAGTCAAATTCCAAGTCCATCCAACGGACCCTACAAAAACAGCTTCCATCGGGGCACAATTAAACCCTGATGTCGACGCCGCACTGCGAGAGTTCCTACGCAAGAACTGGGACATTTTTGCCTGGCACCCTTCAGACATGCCAGGAATCCCACGCAAGCTGGCTGAGCATAGCCTAAATATCCTAAAAGGATTCAAGCCAGTCAAGCAGGCTCTTCGACGTTTCTCCGAGCCTAAGAGACAAGCCATGGGAGAGGAACTAGCCAAGCTATTGGAGGCCGGATTCATCAGAGATATAAAACATCCGGACTGGCTAGCAAACCTGGTGATGGTACCAAAGAAGGACAAATCCTGGCGCTTGTGCGTCGATTTGAAGGACCTTAACAAGGCCTGCCCCAAGGATCCCTTCCCCCTCCCCCGCATCGATCAAATCATCGATGCTACCGCAGGACACAATTCATTGTGTTTCCTCGACGCATACTCCGGCTACTATCAAATTAAAATGGCGGAGCCAGACCAAGCCACAACATCATTCATCACACCATACGGCCCATTCTGCTTCAACACAATGCCCTTTGGGCTCAAAAATGTCGGCGCAACATATCAGCGCATGATTCAGACATGTCTGGCAAACCAGATCGGTAAAACAGTGGAGGCATACATGGATGACGTGGTCATTAAAACCAAGCATGTCGAAACTCTAGTAGACGACTTGAGGCTCACATTCGACAACCTCCGAACATATGACATCAAGCTCAATCCGGAAAAATGCGTTTTCGGTGTACCAGCCGGAAAGCTCCTGGGATTCATTGTCTCCAGTAGAGGTATTGAAGCTAATCCGACCAAAATCCGAGCGTTGTCACAGTTGGCTACCCCAACAGACCTCAAACAAATACAAAAATTGACTGGATGCGTGGCGGCTCTAAGCCGCTTTATCTCCCGCTTGGGAGAAAGGCATTACCCCTTTATCGCCTCCTCCGGCGCACCGAACACTTCAAGTGGACAGATGCCACCTCGGCCGGACTCAACGAAATAAAAGCCATATTGGTAACAAACCCAGTCCTGGCCGCGCCAAACATTGGCGAACCAATGCTATTATACATTGCGGCAACTCATCAAGTAGTAAGCGCAGTGCTCGTTGTCGAGCGAGAAGTGGACGGACACAAATTCCCCCTTCAAAAGCCGGTTTACTATGTGTCCACTGTCCTTACTCCATGCAAATCACGGTACCCGCATTATCAAAAGATAGCGTATGCGGTATTTATGGCATCCGGGAAGCTGCGACACTACTTTCAAGAGTGTTCGATAACGGTAGCCTCGGAAGTACCACTTCACGATATTATAAACAACCGCGACGCGACGGGCCGGATTGCCAAATGGGCCATTGAGCTCCTCCCGTTCGACATAACTTACAAGCCACGGCGAGCTATTAAGTCGAAAGTTTTGGCTGACTTCGTCGCTGAGTGGACGGAAGCCAAACTCCCTAAAGAGTACGACACATATTCAAACTGGATCATGCACTTCGATGGCTCCAAAATGTTGGCTGGTCTGGGGGCTGGCGTCGTTTTGACGTCCCCAACAGGAGATACCGTTCAATACGTACTACAGATAATGTATACGGACTCCAACAACGCAGCCGAATATGAGGCCCTTCTACATGGTCTCCAGATGGCACTATCCATGGGCATTCAATGCCTAGAGGTGCGCGGGGATTCGAACCTCACGATATCCCATATAAATAGAGACTTCGATGCCAAGGATCCGAAAATGGCAGCTTATCACAATGCCGTCCTAAAAATGTCAGCTCGGTTCGAGGGGCTCGAATTTCACCATGTGGCTCGGGAAAACAATCAGGCGGTGGATATCCTCGCCCGCATCGGCGCAAAACGCGGCACGGTCCCTCCCAACATATTTCTGGAACGGCTCTTCAAGCCATCCGTAGCATGGGAAGGGGACACCGGTAACAACAGTCCGGACCCGGCCAAAATACCCGATACCGAACTCTCTGACACAATCGGAGGCTCCGCCACCGAAATAACACAATCAACCCACAAAATAATGGCCATTATTGCCCCGTGGACAGAACCATTCCTGGCCTACCTAACTAGACAGGAACTTCCGGAGGACCAAAATGAGGCACGCTGCATAGTACGGCGATCCAAGGCCTACAGGGTCCATGAGGGAGAATTGTATAAAAAAAGCGCTACCGGAGTCCTTCAAAGGTGCATCTCCGAAGAGGAAGGGCAGAACCTTTTGGCAGAAATTCACGCCGGACTCGGCGGTCATCACGCTGCAGCCCGGGCTCTTGTAAGCAAGGCCTTCCGTACAAGATTCTATTGGCCAACGGCCCGGGCAGATGCACAGGACTTGGTCCAACGTTGTGCCGGTTGCCAGCTCTTTGCAAATCAAAGCCACATGCCACCCACCACCCTCCGAACAATCCCCATTACATGGCCCTTCGCGGTCTGGGGGCTTGACTTGGTTGGACCCCTTAAAGGGGGAACCCACAAGAAAAATTACTTATTGGTCATGGTGGATAAATTCACCAAATGGATAGAGGCTAAACCGGTTAAAACAGCCGAATCCGGACCGGTGATAGATTTCATATCCGGGGTTGTACACCGTTACGGCGTCCCCCACAACATCATCACTGATAATGGCACGAACTTTACGGCCGACGAGGTAAAACTCTGGTGCAGCAAAATGGGCATCAAGCTCGATTATGCTTCAGTCTATCGCCCACAAACCAACGGTCAAGTCGAACGAGCAAATGGTCTTATAATGAGCGGCATTAAACCCAGATTAGTGCGCTCCTTAACGGAGTCTGACATGCACTGGGTAGAGGAGCTTGACTCCGTACTCTGGGGGCTGCGGACCACGCCAAATCGTAGTACCGGATATACACCGTTTTTTATGGTGTACGGCGCAGAGGCAGTCCTGCCCTGTGACATAATTCATGACTCACCTCGAGTGCGCATGTACGAAGAAAGAGAAGCCGAGCTTGATCGACAGGACAGTCTGGACACCTAGGAGGAAGAGCGCGACGTAGCCAAAGCCCATTCCGCATTTTACCAGCAACAGGCTCGCAGATACCAAAGAAGAGAAGAACGGGCCAAAACTTATAACGTTGGCGAACTAGTTCTACGACTGCCGGATAAGAAAAAGAATAAGCTCAAGCCCAGATGGGAAGGTCCCTTCATTATCGACCAAGTTCTGACCGGTGGAGCGTACCGACTACAGGATGCATCGACTAGTCGACTCGAGCCGAACCCATGGAACGCAGCCAGGCTTCGAAGATTCTACGCCTAGCACCGGACTCTATGTTAGTCCCCTCCCTTTGTCCATTTTCTGCATATGCATCATCTGTCCTGTTTCCCTTTCTTTCTTTTATTTCTTTAGGCCTTCAAGGGTCACCTTGTGCCTCACTCGTACATTACAGATATGCTGGCCGCACTCTTCATACCTGGGGGCTTCTTTCACAGAAGTTTAAGTTATTTACCTGGGCCTCACGCCCAACACATGTGTTATACTTCCGCATGTACCTTTTTTCACCATTATATGCATCGATATGACTTAAGTTTTGGCCAAGCTGGGTTGCCTGGCTCTTGTATTTATGCCCTACGTTCCCGTTAATTCGGCTAGGGCATAAGGGGAGCACCTCTGTGATTGTTACTGCCGGTTCAGTCGGACGTGTACCTCAGACTGGGTGAAGCCGAAAGCTAGCGTTCTTAAGGAAATATTCGGTCGATGAACAAAAGATGATTTTTATTATCCATATCTGCCCCGAGATGATTTTTCTGCGCTTCTTATCGCAGTCCAGACATGCACTTTAGGGCATGCTTACCCAGGAAAAGGAACCCTTAACGGAACTATTCTCCCTGGAAGATGTTTCTTACTACCCATGTAATATAACATAACTAGCTGGGCACTTGTCTGATAAAGCACTAATGACCCCTACGCCTGGTCTCCACTGTGACGCCCGGATAATTAAGCTACAACAATCCCAAGTTAATGATGCCATGTCATCATTTTCACTATTGCTAAATCCCCCTTTGATTCAATCCGGTTCAATTTCAAATTAAAGTCAAAATTCAAATTTCTCAAACATGCACAATAAAATGTTCAAAGTGTGGCAAATAATCTCTGGATATTTGTCATGTTGGAACCAACCTTTTATGGATTCCCAAAGTGCCCCTGGAAAATTATATAATGGTCCAACTACAACAAACGTAACCTTTTTAAAATAAACAAATATTTATGAGTTTCCAAATAACTCAAAACTTTATGTTTCGCTCCAAGATATTGTGCTTGAATTTTGTGCCAAATTTGAAGCCGATGTAAATTCATTTACTATAGCAAGTAGAAATCAGTGGTAGAAATGTAAAGAAACGAGAAAAGAGAGAGGAAGTAGATGACCTAATCTACTGGCACCATGGCCCATTTAGCAAAAACCGGCCCAGCTAGCCCCACACGCCCTCCTCTTCTCGCTACAGGAGGCTGGCGGCCATCCGTCGGCCGTGGCCACTTGCGTGGCGGCCATCTGACCCCTCCCGGCGTCCTACTCAACCTACAAGTCCTCCCCGAACCCCCCTTGACGAACCCTAGCGCCCTAAGTGCATTCCCCCTTTTCCCCTTGCTAGATCCGCCCACTCCCGATAGCCTCCGCCGCTCACCGCCGTCGATCCCGCGCTCTCTGACGACCCCGAGCCCCGGCGAGATGTCACGGAGCTTCGCCGCCCTCCGCTGCGTCGCCTGAGCCGAGCCACCGGAGACTACGGGCTCGGCATCGAGCGGATCGAGCTCGTCTCCATCTTCTGCGTCACCGGTGATCGCCGCCGTCTTCGTCATCCCCTGCTGCTACAAAGCTGTCGAGGGCCTTTCTTGGCCGCTCGGTGAGCTCCTCTCTCCCTCCATTCCTTTTTCCCGGGGCCGCATTCGTCCCTAGCTAGTTTGCCGCCGTTGCCGTGCCTCTGCTTCCGCCGGCGTGCTCGAAGCCGTGCTGTTGCTCTGCGTCGAGCTCAGATGAGCTTGGGATCGTGCTCATCACGTCCGTGCGGGCCCATTGCACCCCTCCCTCGTGCTCTGTCAAGCCCCGTAGCGCTCAGTTCCAGCCACCGCAGCATCTCGCACCACCGCCATTCGACACGACATCGTCCGGCCGTTCGAACGCACCCTGCCCGCACCCTCACGCGCATGTGCCCGGGCTTGTCCGCGGCCCGGACCTGCCGCCACGACCGCGCCCTGCTGCTGTTGCCGCTTGCCACTGCTGCTTGCGCCTCCGCCGCTTGCTTGTACTGCCGCTGTTACTCTGCGTACTGCTGCTGTGGCCTGATGCTGCCACTGCCGCTTGCCGTCGCCCACCGCGGAGCCACTGCCGCAGCCGCCCCGCGCTCGCGCACCGCGTGCCCGCACTGCCGCGCTCGGCGCTGCTCCCCCTCGCTTGCCGTTGCGGCTGCCCCGCCTACGCACGCCTGCAGCGCCCGAGCCATGCCACTGCCCAACGCTGCTCTATTGTACTACTACTATCTATCTACTGTAGCTGCTACTAGTTAGCTTTTGGTTTTCTACGTTGACTAAGCCCCTAAACAGCCCCTAATCAGTGGTTAAACAGTTTTTAATATGTGTAAAAATAATATGAGTAGGTAGTACACTTGACGAGGCTCAAATGTTTCCATGAGACCAAATCCACTTGATACATGGTTTAAATCCTACAAAAATCACAAAATGCTATCTTCTTTTAACCCAAGCATTGTGTGTTCTGCGTGTGAGTGTTCTGTGTGTGTGCGTGAGTGCGTGTGGTGTGGTGTGTGTGGCCGGCCGTGCTAGTTAGTTTAGTTAGTACTGTAGTAGTTAATTAGTCTAATAGTAGATGGCATGCGGGACCACCTGTTTATATTAAAATGCTAAACTAGATTTAGAATAGATAAGTCCATGACAAGTAGGCCACTATTCACTTTGACTAGTCAATGCTGACTTGGCTGTTGACTAATTCAACTTGGCCCTGGCCCCACATGTCAGCTTCTCTGTACCTCTGGCTGGGTACACTTTTGGGTACCCATAGCCTTTTTTTTCTTTTAATTTTGAATTAGTAATAAATCTAGGAATTTCATAAAAACTTTAAATCTTTAAAAATTCATAGAAAATAAACCGTAACTCGGATGAAAATGTCTTCTACATGAAAGTTGCTCAGAAAAATCCAACAAATCTGAATACGTTATCTGTTTTCCTGTCAGATGCCTCTAACTATATGAACATAGAACTTTCCCCCTCCGGTCGTCTGTCTGACACAAGTCCGGAACCGGGAATACCTTCCCGGTTGAATTCCCCCTTCACCTGTTTCGTGCAGCACTACTTTAGAACACTCCTAGCGCTGCGTGTTGCCATGTTATGCTTTGTGATGCTTTGTTTGCTTTAAATTTATTGTTTCTTTCCCCTCTTCTCTCCGGTAGACCCCGAGACCGATGCTCCCCCTGTGATCGACTACGTCGACGACGACCCCTCCTTGCCAGAGCAACCAGGCAAGCAAACCCCCTTGAGCATTTCGATATCGCCCATTTCTTTCCCTCTCATGCTTGCATTAGAACTGCTACTGTTTTCTGTATGATCCTACTCTGATGCATAACCTGTTGTTGTTACCTGCTTTCATACCTTATTCTAAACTGCTTAGTATAGGATGGTTAGTGATCCATCAGTGACCCCCACCTTGTCCCAGTTGCCCAGCTTTATGTTTGATGACTCGATCAACGTGATCGACGCCCAGGCCCCAACACCGCACATCACCCCCCTTAGTTGTACGACTCAACAGAGTTACCATCGAGTGTCGAGGGTGGAACCTCTTACATCACTCCTGATGAGATCTCCGTAGTGTAGCTTGATGGTCGAGGTCATCGAGGGTGATTTACTCCTTAACCACTTCCGTTACGGCTCTGTCGTGCAACCCATCAAACGTGAACCTCGAGGGTGGATCCTCTTACGTTCACCTTGATGACAACATCGAGTGGAATTTACCGGGGGTGATTCCTCGGGTTTTCCCCTTGGTGTTAGACACACAGTTACTATGGTTACTATGACTTTGCACTGAACCATGTGACTAAAGACGGGTTGACCCTGAGTGGTACCCGCGCGAGCTTAATTGCGAGTGATGTGGAGTCGGGTTGACCTGGAAGGTGCCCGCGAGATACTTACGAGGCGTGGCCGGGCATTCTTAGCCCTTGCCGCAAGTACTCGAGACGGGGCGACGGGGTCACATCGATCGTGAGTCTCTGCTCGTTACCGCGCGTTCCTAATCCACTACGATTTGGATATTTGATCCGAGGGGCCTCTGGCCTGATAGCACTAACCATCACGTGGGCATAGTATGGGCGTCCTGCGTCGTATACATCAGCCGAAGCTTAAATGACGTCAGTGATTGAGCGGCGCACGTCGGGTTGGACTAGAAAGCACCTACCTTGTTGAAGGAGATAGCTAGGTCTGCTCATCGGCCACGTTCGCAACGTGCAGGAGTTCCCGGGGAGATTGCCCATGACCCCTGGGGGCATAGGTTTAGTCCGGCGTGCTGGCCTCTCTTTTAAGCCTAGGTCGGGTTGCGGCGTATTGTTTGGCCGAGGCCGGGCATGACCTAGGAAAATGTGTCCGGCCGGAGTTAATCAAGCGTGGTGGGTAAGTTGGTGCACCCCTGCAGGGAAGAAAACATCTATCGATAGCCTGTCCTACGGTAACGGACACTTGGAGTTGTATCTCGATCGATACAACTAGAACTGGATACTTGAGGTGAGACATGGTGATGAGAATTGGATTGTGATGATAACTGGATAGTACGGCTCTGGGATTGCTTTCTCGCAGGGAGTCGAGAAAGGATCTCTGGCTGAGGTTGATAACATTACTGCTACTTTACTTTATGCTACTCTACTCCCTCCTGTTGCTGCAAGATGGTGGTTTCCAGAAGATGCCGGTCTTCGATAGGCTAGGCTTTCCCCTTCCCTTCTGGCATTCTGCAGTTTAGTCCATAGATACAACCCATCTCCTTTGATACAGATGCATACTTGGTTTAGATTTGATGTAAGTCTTGCAAGTACTTTGGATGAGTACTCACGGTTGCTTTGCTACCTCTTTTTTCCCTATACTCGGTTGTTGCGACCAGATGACGGATCCCATGAGCCAGACGATGTCACTGAAGACTACTACTACCCGGAGGATGCCTACTACTACGTGAAGACCGCAGACGACTATGAGTAGTTAGGAGGCTCCCAGGCAAGAGGCCTTGGCTTTTCGATCGTTGTTGCTTTTCTGATAGCCTTCTTAAGGCACACTTGTCTAACTTATGTCTGTACTCAGATATTGTTGCTTCCGCTGACTCTTGTGTATTCGAGCTTATGTATTCGTGCCCTCAAGGCCCCTGGCTTGTAATATAAAGCTTGTATTATTTTAATTTTATGTCTAGAGTTGTGTTGTGATATCTTTCCGTGAGTCCTTGATCTTGATCGTACACATTTGCATGTATGATTAGTGTACGATTGAATCGAGGGCGTCACAAGTTGGTATCAGAGCCGACTGCCTATAGGAATCCCCTTCCAAACTCTTTGGCCGAAGTCGAGTCTAGTTAGTGAAAACTGTTTTATTAACATGGCTGTGTGGCTTACGGCCCCACGTCGCCATTGGGAGGTATTAGGATCTTTTACTCCTCGTCTATACTCTGGGACTCTGACCTCTCTTCCTTTCGGGTTAAATTTTTACTAACTTGACATTAGGTTCTCGTAACCACTTCATCCCGGAGAGCCCCTTCACCACAGACGACCGACTGTGTCATCAGAAGACTCTGAAGGTACTCCTCGATGAGTCCCGAGACCCTGTGCCCACTTCTTTGCAGCTCCCTACCACCGATATATCCTTATGGATAACTATATGCACTTGTCATTCATACAATCATTCCTTGTTGCTCTTGTTATTACAAGATGCCCTGAACTGCTCTCCTTTCTTCCGAGAATCCTTTGAGCTTACTGCCTTGCAGTTCCTTGTCGTCTGAATACCCCTACGGATAACGTGCACCTATCGAGTATCCGCTCATCCTCAGTTGACTCATGTACTTCACAAAAGTCTTCGTAATACCATTCGTTCTTGTGAAAATCCTCAACAACCTATTGTTCTTGATTTTCTTGCTTGCTTGCATTATGGTCAATACCATAAGTCTAGTAATCTTATGGTCAGCCTTTGTCATTATCATTTTGAGTCCATTGATACAATATGTTGTGAATGCTCGCAATCCTCAGTCAGATCCTAGAATTCATCCTTTCGGCTCAGACGTCATTTTAACATGTGCTGAATCTCGACCAATCAAATCGCCATGGATTGTACCCCTAAGGCTATTCTACCTATCCATCCCTAATCATAGCATTGCTTCTGATCCCTTGTCTTGGAATTCATAATTCCTTTGCAATTGAGCTTTGAGTTAGTCAGTTGTTTCTATAATCTGATCTCCTTGCATTCTTTCTTCCTCTGGTTGAATATTGATGCTCACATCAGATCCCTTGTGGACCACCAGACCCCTTTTTCAGATTTTTATCCAACAACATCCTTCATATTCAATAAGCTTGTGAGCCTTTCCACGGATACGTAATGCTTTTGGTTAATTGTATCCTCTGCTTTCACAAGCATGCTCTACTACCGAGCTTGTGTTATTATTCTTGAAATTTATGATATATGTTCCTAAGATGCCCCGATGGGATGAACTCGAAAGTTATGCGGATTATACTCTACTGGCTTTTCATCAGATAAATTTTCAATACTACAACTTCATCAAGAGCGAGAAGTAAATTGAAAGGTTATGCATTGTAGAACTGGGAGTCGACCCTGAACCTTTGTGTTCATGCCCACGGACATGGTGTGGAACTTATCATGAAAGCTTCTTGCAAGGATATTTAGTCATTTGAATAATTCTTCCGGTATCGTAAATTGGATCCCTTGCAGTTATGGTCTCGACCATATTTCCTCCTTGATCTCATTCAATGGGTAAGTTAAAATTACTTATCCTCTACAAATCATTTCCCCCGTCCAACCTCTACTCCGCTTTACCTTCTGGCATTACACCTAGTACTTCTTACTGGGAAGCTTTATACCCCATCACATCACTACTAGCCTGATCGGCTATATTTTTATCATGACAACTTTTTAACTGTGCTACCTGGTCCTTATGCCCGGAGCAACTTCCGACGATGAGCTAAGCTTACGTCGATCTTCCTCATCTTAACATTTCACGTCGAACAACAAGCTTGACTTTGAGCTTGTGTCGAATCTGTGGTACTCATAGCCTTTCACTTCATCCTCCCTTTTCTGCTCGAGGGCATCTTCTTAGAATCTCTCGACAGACTTTGTCTTGATCACCGTCACACTTTGGCGTCTTCAGAGATGTCAATTGAATTCATGGCTAGAAATACCATCCTTACCTCTCGATGATTTGTGTCAGCATCAACAACATTCTTGTCTTCCCGCCAACACAAACTTGATCATATTAATTTTGGGAATACATCCTTGTTGACATGTCGATGGATTGCTACTGAACCCATCAGCCACCCCCTCATCTTTTCCCTGATAAAATAACATGATGTGTTCTAGAAATTCCCGATTGATCCTTTGTGAATCCAAGGTCCGACCTTTACCTGATGACCATGTCAATGCTATCCCGAAGTATGATTGTGGTACTCAAACATCAACAAGAACATTGGAAGCATAATGCTAAATGTTTCTCGTTCATTTATCCAAACACCGTTGTATGTATAACATCATGAATTCCCTCACCCCTTTACCTATTTGGTTATCTAATTATCCTGTCATGGATATCATCCGCTGCTTGTCCTTGGGAAGGATATACCCCTGAAATTTGTGTTTAAACACATTTTCCTTTCCATTGTTCTGTTTAATATGAAGATCACCTTTTCCTTTCCATTGTTTTGTTTAACCTTTCTGGTGATCTATATGATCTAAACAGTAATATTCTTCTGCTTATGTAAACACCTTGGTGTACGACCATGTCAGTAAGACCCTGTTGCTTTTGTTGATAGCATTCTGGTAACCACCGATGGACGAGAAGTTTGCCTATTGGTCCGCCTCGTTCAACAAGCAGGAAAATGGTCCTCTTCGTCCCTCACCCTTGGTACTATTGGTTGTTGCCGACATAATCGATAGTCTATCCTCCGACATGCCTTGCTTACATGATCATGCAAGACGTCCACCCCCTTCCTACTTTTAACCGACATGGTGGGCCCATAACCCATAGTTCCACATGATCGAAACCCGACTCTCCTGTACCCCCTGTTTCTAAGGTTATTCCTCACGCTTGGCTTCATATCATGTCACGAGCCACCTTTCGAGAGATGATCTATCCCTAATGCTCTGAACCCCTTTCTCACACTCTGTTCAGGTATCAATCGTTTGTCCCTCCGCTTGAAACGTCCTATTGTACCTTCATACTTTGCTCTCGATGAGTTTCTTGAATTTCAACTCGAGAGATGCCTCTATGCCACGTTCACCGAGATAACCCCCAGGTACCTATCTTGTGTGGAGCTCCGTCCTTCCCGAGTCTTTCCCCCTTAATCCACCCTTAAATCTCGGGAAGAGATTTCTTATAGTGGAGCAGAATTGTGACGTCCGGATAATTAAGCTACAACAATCCCAAGTTAATGATGCCATGCCATCATTTTCACTATTGCTAAATCCCCCTTTGATTCAATCCGGTTCAATTTCAAATTAAAGTCAAAATTCAAATTTCTCAAACATGCAAAATAAAATGTTCAAAGTGTGGCAAATAATCTCTGGATATTTGTCATGTTGGAACCAACCTCTTCTGGATTCCCAAAGTGCCCCTGGAAAATTATATAATGGTCCAACTACAACAAACGTAACCTTTTCAAAATAAACAAATATTTATGAGTTTCCAAATAACTCAAAACTTTATGTTTCGCTCCAAGATATTGTGCTTGAATTTTGTGCCAAATTTCAAGCCGATGTAAATTCATTTACTATAGCAAGTAGAAATCAGTGGTAGAAATGTAAAGAAACGAGAAAAGAGAGAGGAAGTAGATGACCTAATCTAATGGCACCGTGGCCCATTTAGTAAAAATCGGCCCAGCTAGCCCCACACGCCCTCCTCTTCTCGCTACAGGAGGCTGGGATGGCCGTGGCGGCCATCCGACCCCTCCCGGCGTCCTACTCGACCTACAAGTCCTCCCCGAACCCCCCCTTGACGAACCCTAGCGCCCTAAGTGCATTCCCCCTTTTCCCCTTGCTAGATCCGCCCACTCCCGATAGCCTCCGCCGCTCACCGCCGTCGATCCCGCGCTCTCCGACGACCACGAGCCCCGGCGAGATGTCACGGAGCTTCGCCGCCCTCCGCTGCGTCGCCTGAGCCAAGCCACCGGAGACTACGGGCTCGGCATTGAGCGGATCGAGCTCGTCTCCGTCTTCTGCGTCGCCGATGACTACCGCCGTCTTCGTCATCCCCTGCTGCTACAAAGCTGCCGAGGGCCTTTCTTGGCCGCTCGGTGAGCTCCTCTCTCTCTCCATTCCTTCTTCTCGCAGCCGCATTCGTCCCTAGCTAGTTTGCCGCCGTTGCCGTGCCTCTGCTTCCACCGGCGTGCTCGAAGCCGTGCTGTTGCTCTGCGTCGAGCTCATATGAGCTTGGGATCGTGCTCATCATGTCCGTGCGGGCCCATTGCACCCCTCCCTCGTGCTCTGTCAAGCCCCGTAGCGCTTAGTTCCAGCCACCGCAGCATCTCGCACCACCGCCATTCGACACGACATCGTCCGGCCGTTCGAACGCACCCTGCCCGCACCCTCACGCGCATGTGCCCGGGCTTGTCCGCGGCCCGGACCTGCCGCCACGACCGCGCCCTGCTGCTGTTGCCGCTTGCCACTGCTGCTTGCGCCTCCGCCGCTTGCTTGTAATGCCGCTGCTACTCTGCATACTGCTGCTGTGGCCTGATGCTGCCACTGCCGCTTGCCGTCGCCCACCGCGGAGCCACTGCCGCAGCCGCCCCGCGCTCGCGCACCGCGTGCCCGCACTGCCGCGCTCGGCGCTGCTCCCCCTCGCTTGCCGTTGCGGCTGCCCCGCCTACGCACGCCTGCAGCCCCCGAGCCATGCCACTGCCCAACGCTGCTCTATTGTACTACTACTATCTACTGTAGTTGCTACTAGTTAGCTTTTGGTTTTCTATGTTGACTAAGCCCCTAAACAGCCCCTAATCAGTGGTTAAACAGTTTTTAATATGTGTAAAAATAATATGAGTAGGTAGTACACTTGACGAGGCTCAAATGTTTCCGTGGGACCAAATCCACTTGATACATGGTTTAAATCCTACGAAAATCACAAAATGCTATCTTCTTTTAACCCAAGCATTGTGTGTTCTGCGTGTGAGTGTTCTCTGTGTGTGTGCATGAGTGCGTGTGGTGTGGTGTGTGTGGCCGGCCGTGCTAGTTAGTTTAGTTAGTACTGTAGTAGTTAATTAGTCTAATAGTAGATGGCATGCGGGACCAACTGTTTATATTAAAATGCTAAACTAGATTTAGAATAGATAAGTCCACGACAAGTAGGCCACTATTCACTTTGACTAGTCAATGCTGACTTGGCTGTTGACTAAGTCAACTGGGCCCTAGCCCCACATGTCAGCTTCTTCGTACCTCTGGCTGGGTACACTTTTGGGTATCCATAGCCTTTTTTTCTTTTAATTTTGAATTAGTAATAAATCCAGGAATTTCATAAAAACTTTAAATCTTTGAAAATTCATAGAAAATAAACCGTAACTCGGATGAAAATGTCTTCTACATGAAAGTTGCTCAGAAAAATCCAACAAATCCGAATACGTTATCTCTTTTCCTGTCAGATGCCTCTAACTATCTGAACATAGAACTTTCCCCCTCCGGTCGTCTGTCTGACACAAGTCCGGAACCGGGAATTCCTTCCCGGTTGAATTCCCCCTTCACCTGTTTCGTGCAGCACTACTTTAGAACACTCCTAGCGCTGCATGTTGCCATGTTATGCTTTGTGATGCTTTGTTTGCTTTATATTTATTGTTTCTTCCCCCTCTTCTCTTCGGTAGACCCCGAGACCGATGCTCCTCCTGTGATCGACTACGTCGACGACGACCCCTCCTTGCTAGAGCAAGCAGGCAAGCAAACCCCCCTTGAGCATTCCGATATCGCCCATTTCTTTCCCTCTCATGCTTGCATTAGAACTGCTACTGTTTTTTGTATGATCCTACTCTGATGCATAGCCTATTGTTGTTACCTGCTTTCATACCTTACCTGCTTATCCTAAACTGCTTAGTATAGGATGGTTAGTGATCCATCAGTGACCCCCACCTTGTCCCAGTTGCCCCGCTTTATGTTCGATGACTCGATCAATGTGATCGACGCACAGGCCTCGACACCGCACATCACCCCCCCCTTAGTTGTACAACTCTGTAGAGTTACCATCGAGTGTCGAGGGTGGAACCTCTTACATCACTCCTGATGAGATCTCCATAGTGTAGCTTTACGGCCGAGGTCATCGAGGGTGATTTCCTCCTTAACCACTTCCTTTACGGCTCTGTCGTGCAACCCATCAAACGTGAACCTCGAGGGTGGATCCTCTTACGTTCACTTTGATGACAACATCGAGTGGAATTCACCAGGGGTGATTCCTCGAGTTTTCCCCTCGGTGTTAGACACATAGTTACTATGGTTACTATGACTTTGCACTGAACCATGTGACTAAAGATGGGTTGACCCTGAGTGGTACCCGCGCGAGCTTAATTGCGAGTGATGTGGAGTCGGGTTGACCTGGAAGGTGCCCGCGAGATACTTACGAGGCGTGGCCGGGCATTCTTAGCCCTTACCGCAAGTACTCGAGACGGGGCGATGGGGTCACATCGATCGTGAGTCTTTGCTTGTTACCGCGCGTTCCTAATCCACTACGATTTGGATATTTGATCCGAGGGGCCTCTGGCCTGATAGCACTAACCATCACGTGGGCATAGTATGGGCGTTCTGGGTTGTATACATCAGCCGAAGCTTAAATGACGTCAGCGACTGAGCGGCGCGCGCCGAGTTGGACTGGAAAGCACCTACCTTGTTGAAGGAGGTAGCTAGGTCTGCTCACCGGCCACGTTCGCAACGTGCAGGAGTTCCCGAGGAGATGGCCCATGACCCCTGGGGGCATAGGTTTAGTCCGGCGTGTTGGCCTCTCTTTTAGGCCTAGGTCGGGTTGCGGCGTATTGTTTGGCTGAGGCCGGGCATGACCTAGGAAAGTGTGTCCGGTCGGAGTTAATCAAGCGTGGTGGTTAAGTTGGTGCACCCCTGCAGGGAAGAAAACATCTATCGATAGCCTGTCCTACGGTAACGGACACTTGGAGTTGTATCCCGATCGATACAACTAGAACTGGATACTTGAGGTGAGACATGGTGATGAGAATTGGATTGTGATGATAACTGGATAGTATGGCTCTGGGATTGCTTTCTCGCAGGGAGTCGAGAAAGGATCTCTGGCCGAGGTTGATAACATTACTGCTATTTTACTTTATGCTACTCTACTCCCTCCTGTTGTTGCAAGATGGTGGTTTCCAGAAGATGCTGGTCTTCGATAGGCTAGGCTTCCCCCTTCCCTTCTGGCATTCTGCAGTTTAGTCCACAGATACAACCCATCTCCTTTGATACAGATGCATACTTGGTTTAGATTTGATGTAAGTCTTGCGAGTACTTTGGATGAGTACTCACGGTTGCTTTGCTACCTCTTTTTCCCCTATACTCGGTTGTTGCGACCAGATGACGGATCCCAGGAGCCAGACGATGTCACTGAAGACTACTACTACCCAGAGGATGCCTACTACTACGTGAAGACCGCAGACGACTAGGAGTAGTTAGGAGGCTCCCAGGCAGGAGGCCTTGCCTTTTCGATCGTTGTTGCTTTTATGCTATCCTTCTTAAGGCACACTTGTCTAACTTATGTCTGTACTCAGATATTGTTGCTTCCGCTGACTTTTGTGTATTCGAGCTTATGTATTCGAGCCCTCAAGGCCCCTGTCTTGTAATATAAAGCTTGTATTATTTTTAATTTGTGTCTAGAGTTGTGTTGTGATATCTTCCCGTGAGTCCTTGATCTTGATCGTACACATTTGCGTGTATGATTAGTGTACGATTGAATCGAGGGCGTCACATCCACGCATGCCCCGGTTCTTACATAACCGAGAGGGTATTCGGATACACTCCGGACTGTCGGGTCCCGAGGTTGAAGCGAAAAAGTCTGCCACGACAAACGATCTATAATCCGGCTAGAAGGCATTATACATGTCACTTTAAAATTACATAGTCAATTTGACTGGTTGAATTCCTCTTCAATACCATCCAACAGGCTGTCTAGTCTACAGTCCTGTTAGGAATACTTTGCGGCCAATTCTACTTGGCTGTACACTAAGCTCACAGGGATCTCCTTCCCATCGGGCCCCACAGGTCTGACTTTGGCCATGTGGTTCGGGTTAGCCTTCGTGTACCGTGTCTTCACCATTGCCCAGGCTTCCCTGGCGCCCTGACGGCAGGCCGATATCTTCCATAATCGGAAGCGCCGCAGCACTCCCTTTAGCTTTTCTGCAAGCTCTCCAAGGCCTTCGGGTATGGAGAGGAATGGCCACAAGGCCTGGGCGACGCCTTGCATCACCTGCCGAACTCGTTCGTGCAGCTGTGAGAGCTCGGGAAGAAGGTCACCCATTGAATCGGGCATTTCCTCGGCAGGACGACATGTTAGCATACCTACAAACATAACTCTGTCAGCTAGCTTCCTCGCCGAACTCTTTTTCAAAGTTTGTTCAAGCACTTACTAAATATGCCGCGTCGAAGCCGCCGATTTTCCTTAACAGAGTCCAACAGTTGGGCACGAACATCTTGTAGTTCCACGCCCAGCTTGGTGTTGGCATCTAGGAGATCATTTTTCTCCTGCCTCACCCTCGTAAGCACGCTCTCACCGGCCTTCAGCTGGCGTATGAGTTGTTGCTTATCCGGATTTACTCCAGCGTCATCTGCAATTTTATCGTCAGATCTGCATATACGCCGCATTCTATATGATACTTATCATTCAAAGGATATGTTACCAGAGGGGGTCTCTTTGGGCTCCCCTGCTACGGCCAGTGCAGCCTGAAGTTGGGCTTCGCACTCTTCCAGCTCTTGGGACAGTTGAGTATTCTTTTTTGTAAGAACCTGCATAACAAAAGATCCTTAAATCAGTTATCCTAACTGTTTCAAGTCTTAGGGGCTACTGATATATATAATCATCAAATTTTCTCACCCGTATGTCTTTTACATACTGCTCCGTGGCTCTGGCTAGACCATTTTGAGCGGCACAGAGGTGCGCGTCTCCCGAGTTGAAGGCATCCAATGACTCTTGGGAGAAACAAGCGTCACGAAGAACAGTCCGGCGACGCCTGTGGTTCATGGCACTTTCCACCTGGGAATGGGTGGCGGATAGTTTATCCGCATCCTTTGTCGGAGGAGCACCCAGCGCACGCCTTGTATTCGTTCCTGCCTCCGAATCCGGCCTTGGAGCCTAGCTTGTGGAGGCGCGATGGGTAGCCTCTCCGGGTATAGTCCGGCGAGCGCTCTTTTCCCTGAAAAGAAGGCATGGGCGTTAATATGCCTCTGAGAATAATGTCTTGCAATAAGGATGGCGCGCCATACCGCTGCGCCGGTGTCTCAATCGGGATTGCGGGTCTTTTCAGCCTGCTTGGCCTCGCGGCGCCTTGTTGGCCAGTCGCCGCAAGCTCGGCTTTTGGCCTCAAGGACCTCCCTTGCAAAACACGGCTGTTATACGATGATCAAAAACACGCAAGGACGGATCCCTTTTTGAACTGCTGGGACTTCGGTCTCAGTCACCTGTGAGGCTGGAACTAGCCCAGGGTAATCGGCCGTAATGGCCACCAAAGCATTGTCATTACTCGCTTGATAAAATAACCCATCGATCAGCTCCACAGATATGTTCGGATCCTCCTGGGAGGCCAGGTCAAGGGACCGTCCAGGGTCCTCGGGTTGTGGAGGAGGGCTGTTTATCTCCTTTACAGCCTGGTGCAGCTCCTGCGATGAAATCGCTAGAATGAATACTTAACTACGGGAATACGGAATGGATGGGCGATAAAAAGTCTCCGCTTACCCAGCTCAGAGGATTGTACATAGAAAATCCGCCCTGCGGGTTGACACGAAGGAATTCCTCCTCTTCTCCCTTGTACAAAGTCGATAAGATCTTTATTAGATCAGCAGCCGATCCCGGCCCTTTCCAGCCGTGGCGGGTGGTGTCATCCTCCCCATTGAAATCCCACATGGGGTGGCCTCTATACTGAAGCGGCTGCACCCCCCCCCCCCCCCCCCCCCGCATGATGCATGTGGCCATGACCTCGATCATGGTCAATCCAGATCGAGCTAAAAAACTTATCTGGCTCATCAGGTAAAGAATGTCCCTGTCATCTTCCTCCAGGGAGCTCCATGGACGCCAGCTCCGGCGCTTCTTCAAAGGGGCGTTGTCGAACTCAGGAAGGCTGATCCGAATAGGATCCGGGAGGGGGACGTCTTCTATATAAAACCATTCTGAAGGCCAGTCTTCGGACGTCTTTTTTGGGGTCCCAGACAGGTATCCGGTCCTAGCAATACGCCACACTTCGGCTTCGCCCACTTGATATATTGACCCCTTCTGAGAACGGGGCACAAGGCAGAACAGCTTCTTCCACAGAGCGAAATGAGCCTCACAGCCCAAAAACAACTCGCAAAGGGCTACGAGTCCCGCGATATGCAGCACGGAGGCAGGCGTAAGGTTGTGGAACTGGAGGCCGTAGAACTCTAGGAGCCCCCGGAGAAACGGATGAATTGGGAATCCGAGCCCTCTTACCAAATAAGGGACAAGGCATACCCGCTCTCCCTTGGAGGGATTGGGAAGGCTCTCTGCTTGCTCTCCACCATTATAGGTGGCAAGCCCGGCTCGAACCGGGACCAGGTACGCTGGGGGAAGAAATCCCTTGGACTGAAGCATCACTAATTTGTTGTGCGGGACGAAACATCTCTCCCAATCTCCAGGCTTGGAGCTAGGGGTGTGAGAGGAGGAGCTGCGTCGACTGGCCATGATGGAATGGATCTCTGTCGGGTGTGCTTCGATGAAGGTTCGCCAAGGGAGGATGGTGTGATTTGGATCTGAATCCTCGTCTTTTTAAATAGGCGGCTCATTCACACAGCTAGGGAGGAAACACCCTGGCTCTTCACATTCGCTCGACACGTGGAAAGTGGCCATTATTGGGCGTAGAAGCCAAGGGGTACAAACATTCACAAGAAACCGGACATTATTTCGATAGGTACACAAAATTTGGAGAGGAACCCGTCTTGCAATGCCGAAGACAATACTGCGCGCCGAATTCATCGTCATTGAAGCCTGGTTCAGGGGCTACTGAGGGAGTCCTGGATTAGGGGGTCTCCGGACAGCCGGACTATCTCCATTGGCCGGATTGTTAGACTATGAAGATACAAGATTGAAGACTTCGTCTCGTGTCCAGATGGGACTCTACTTGGCATGGAAGGCAAGCTAGGCAACACGTATATGGATATCTCCTCCTTTGTGACCGACCTTGTATAACCGTAACCCTCTTCGTTGTCTATATAAACCGAAGGGTTTTAGTCCGTAGGACAACAACCATAACATACAATCATACCATAGGCTAGCTTATAGGGTTTAGCCTCTCTGATCTCGTGGTAGATCTACTCTTGTACTACCCATATCATCAATATTAATCAAGTAGGACGTAGGGTTTTACCTCCATCAAGAGGGCCCGAACCTGGGTAAAACATCATGTCCCCTGCCTCCTGTTACCATCCGGCCTAGACGCACAGTTCGGGACCCCCTACCCGAGATCCGCCGGTTTTAACACCGACAGGGAGACTGAAGGAAATATGCCCTAGAGGCAATAATAAAGTTGTTGTTTATATTTCCTTATATCATGATAAATGTTTATTATTCATGCTAGAATTGTATTCACCGGAAACTTAGTACATGTGTGAATACATAGACAAACAGAGTGCCCCTAGTATGCCTCTACTTGACTAGTTTGTTAATCAAAGATGGTTAAGTTTCCTGACCATAGACATGTGTTGTCATTTGATGAACGGGATCACATCATTAGAGAATGATGTGATGGACAAGACCCATCCGTTAGCTTAGCATTATGATCGTTTAGTTTTTCTGCTATTGCTTTCTTCATGATTTATACATGTTCCTCAGACTATGAGATTATGCAACTCCCGAATACCGGAGGAACACCTTGTGTGCTATCAAATGTCACAACATAACTGGGTGATTATAAAGATGCTCTACAGGTGTCTCCGATGGTGTTTGTTGAGTTGTCATAGATCGAGATTAGGATTTGTCACTCCGTGTATCGGATAGGTATCTCTGGGCCCTCTCAGTAATGTACATCACTATGAGCCTTGCAAGCAATGTATCTAATGAGTTAGCCAAGAGATGATGCATTATGGAACAAGTAAAGAGAGTTGCCGGTAACGAGATTGAACTAGGTATGATGATACCGATGATCGAATATCGGGCAAGTAACATACCGATGACAAAGGGAACAACGTATGTTGTTATGCGGTTTGACGGATAAAGGTCTTCGTAGAATATGTAGGAGACAATATGAGCATCCAGGTTCCTCTATTGGTCATTGACCGGAGATGTGTCTCAGTCATGTCTACATAGTTCTCGAACCAGTAGGGTCCGCACGCTTAACGTTCCATGACGATTTGTATTATGAGTTATGTGATTTGATGATTGAAGGTTGTTCGGAGTCCCGAATAAGATCACGAACATGACGAGGAGTCTCGAAATGGTCGAGACATAAAGATTGGTATATTGGACGATGTTATTCGAACACCGGATGAGTTCTGAGAGGTACCGGATAATTATCGAAGTGCTGGAGGGTTATCGGAACCCCCCGGGGGAACTAATGTGCCTCGATGGGCTTTCATGGGAAGAGAGGAAGGGCCAGGAGGGGCTAGCCGCCCCCTTGTGTCTGAATTGGACAAGGGGAAGGGGGCGGTGCCCCTCTTTCCTTCCCTTCCCTCTCAGCCTTCCTTCTTCCCCCTCTTCCTTAGGTGGAAACCTACTAGGACTTGAGTCCTAGTAGGATTCCCCTCTCCTGGCGCGCCCCAGGAGAGCCGGACGGCCTCCCCCTCCTTTATATATGGGGCAAGGGGGCACCTTAGAACACACAAGTTTTCTTTAACCGTGTGCGGTGCCCCCTCCACAGTTACACACCTCGGTCATATCGTCGTAGTGCTTAGGCAAAGCCCTGCGCCCATAACTTCATCATCACTGTCGCCACGCCATCATGCGAATGGAACTCTCCCTCGGCCTCAACTGGATCAAGAGTTCGAGGGACGTCATCGAGCTGAACATGTGCTGATCGCGGAGGTGCCATACATTCGGTACTTGGATCGGTTGGATCGCGAAGACATTCGACTGCATCAACTGCGTTACTAAATGCTTCCGCTTTCGGTCTATGAGTGTATGTAGACACACTCTCCCCGCTCGTTACTGTGCATCTCCTAGATAGATCTTGCGTGATCGTAGGTAAAATTTTGAAATACTGTGTTCCCCAACAATAGGAAGTGTGTTAGACTTAAATGTGCTAGTCATATGCTTCATGATGCTCCCATTATGTTTCAATTCCTATATTTTATGTGAGCATCATTGAAATCATCATGCCTAGTTAGAAATGCATTAAAGAAAAGCGGTTGTTGAGAGACAACCCAATATTTATAACTACTGTTTTTGGTGTGTCCACATGATTATGCTACAGTAGTAATCGTGTTTACAGCTTTTTTCTTCAATAAAGTACCAAGTAAAGCCTTTGGGATAATGTGGATGATAGTTGACTTGATTCTATAAAAAAACATAAACTTTTGTGCCCAGTTCTAGAATTTTGTAAATTCATAGAAACATGATTTTTCTCTGAATTTCCTACACATGATTGATATACAAATTCCCTATGTTTTCCTAATTTTCTGAATTTTTGGAGTAACAGAAGTATGGTTGTTATTCAGATGATTACAGACTGTTCTGTTTTTGACAGATTCTATTTTCAATGCATAGTTTGCTTGTTTTAGTGTTTTCGTAGCTTATACTAAGTGATATAAATTGTGGAAATGATAAGGTACAATAGGCATTGTTTGAAAAAAATTATGAATATTATCTTGATAGTACCAAAGTGAATGATTTGTCTTTATCATACTAACCCATCTCACGAAGTTCCGTTAAGTTTTGTGTGATTGAAGTTTTCAAGTTTTGGGTGAGATGTCGATACGAGGAGAAGGAGTGGCAATACCCTAAGCTTGGGGATGCCCAAGGCACCCAAGGTAATATTCAAGGAATACCCAAGCAACTACGCTTGGGGATGCCCCGGAAGGCATCCCCTCTTTCGTCTCCAACATTATTGGTAACCTCACTTGGAGCTATATTTTTATTCATCACATCATATGAGTTTTGCTTGGAGCGTCATTTTATTTTAGTAGGATTTGATTTCTGTTATTTAGGAAAAAAATACATCTTTTAGTTCAATAAAAAGTCAAGCATAGCCTCTACCATGCTTATTTTGCAAGTCTATATGTTGTTGTTTTGAAAACAGAAAGTTTCCAATCATTGTCTAAATTCTTCTAGAAATTCAGAATGTGGTAAAATCTTGAAATATTTAAAAAATGAGTAACAAAAAAATTTCTATAGTGTGGTAATTTTCCAGAATTTTTGGAGTTAGAGAAGTATGAATCTTCTTGCATTCTTTACAGACTGTTCTGTTTAGACATGTTGTTGTTATGTTTGCATTGTTTGCATATGTTTGCTTGTTTAATGATTCTATTTGAGGATAGGAGTATTAAATATGCAGAGGCATTTAGTATGCAATATGAAATTATAATTTTAGTGATTTTCTACAGTAGAGAATGATAAGGTTATTGCATTGATTTATACTAACTTATCTCACGAGTTCTTGCTGAGTTTTGTGTGGATGAAGTTTTTAAGAATTAGGGAAATAGTGATATGAGAGGAATTAAGGAGACACGGGAGCTCAAGCTTGGGGATGCCCAACGCATTCCTAGTTAATATTTAAAGAAGTCTCAAGCATCTAAGCTTGGGGATGCCTCGGTTGGCATCCCACCTTTCTTCTTCAATAATGATCGGTCAGTTTTGGTTGAGCCTAAGTTTTTGCTTCTACACATGATATGTGCTATCCTTGGAATGTCATTTTATTTTGTTTTGGTTTTTGTTTTAATAAAGTACATAAGATCTAAATTTTTAAATGAGAGAGAGTCCTCACATAGCTACATAATTATTTGACTACTCATTGATCTTCATTAATAACTTTTTGGAGTAGTTTGTCAGTTGCTCTATTGCTTCACCTATATCTTTCAAGAGCACGGCGGTGGTTTTATTTTGAATAAATTGATGAACTCTCATGCTTCACCTATATCTTATAAATAGTATGGCAATTTGCTTAGGTTATGAATTTGGTCCTAATATGATGGGAATCCAAGAGGGATATAATAAAAACTTTCATATAAAGAGCATTGAATATATGAGAAGTTTGATTCCTTGCATTTGTTTTGAGATGTAAAGATGGTGATATTAGATTCATGTAGTGAGTAATTGTGGATTGGTAGAAATACTTGTGTTAAGGTTTGTGATTTCCGAAGCATGCACGTATGGTGAACTGTTATGTGATGAAGTCGGAGCATGATTTATTTTTTGATTGTCTTCCTTATGACCGGCGGTCAGGGATGAGCGATGGTCTTTTCCTACCAATCTATCCCCCTATGAGCATGTATATTAGTTCTTTGCTTCGATGGCTAATAAACTTTTGCAATAAGTATGTGAGTTCTTTATGACTAACACTACTGCAGGATGCTGCTAACGCGACCCTACGATCAAAGACCCTTCGACGAAACTGTGT
The DNA here is from genome assembly GCF_018294505.1 of Triticum aestivum. NCBI lineage: Eukaryota > Viridiplantae > Streptophyta > Magnoliopsida > Poales > Poaceae > Triticum > Triticum aestivum. Next base: position 523,898,489 of record NC_057812.1, read on the forward strand.
GTGATGCAATAATCACAAACGTGGTGTAAAAAACCATCAAAAAGGTGCAAAACGTTTGCAATGGCGGAGCCATCAAACACGGTTCAGATTTTAGTTGCGTGTGTGATCCAGGGCATACGGTTCAGTCCAATGAACTGTTTGCGATGAGGCGGAACAAAAGAAACGGGCAGCCCGATGAAGGTGTGTGCTATATAGAGCATACGGTTCACTCAGACGAACTGTTTGTGATTAGGCAACACAAAAGAAACGGTCAGCCAGATCAAGGTGTGTGTGATCGAGGGCATACGCATCATAAGGATTAACTATTTGCGATTAGGCAACAGAACAGAAACAGGTCAGCCATATCAAAGTGTCTGCGATTGATGGCATACACTTCACATGGATGAACTGTTTGCGATTAGCCACAACAAACTGAAATAGTTAGATAGATCGACGTGTGTGCGCTAGACGGGCACACACATTCTAATTAAAATAAGCGTGCGCGATGGTAATAACGAGTGCGCACGGTTGTTGGAACAAGATGTGTGCTGACATTGCCTATTGCGGTGGACCCTATGGTGCAAATGCCACGTACGCGGCCGAGAAGGCATACGTGCCCACTTTACACCTTCCAAGAATAGTGTTGCACTTATAACCGTTCGTAAATTTTGAGCATGCGGCTCGTCACATTCCAAATTGCAAACCTGTTCACATCGATCAAAACCTAAATGGTTTCCCACTTAGGAGCGTATTACTACTCGGTTATAAATACTACTACTCCAAGATGACTGCACATTCCTCCTCAACTCCTCATCAGCAAAAACAAAGTCATTCATCATCGTTCCCTTTGCGTCTGTCATGGCTAGCGTGAGTTCTGGGTCGAGAGATTGCCACCAGGGAGATGCGAGCATGGAAGAGGGAGCACAAGAGATGTCCTGCCTCGCCGTGAACATAGCCGGCATGTCCCGCCACGCGACCGTAGCAGCACAGAGGTCCCACCGCACCGTCGAAGCAGCACGCAGGTCCCGCCGCGTCGTCGATGCGACAGACTGGTCTGGCAGCGTCGCGGAAGCAGAAGAGATGTACCGCCGCGCCGCGAATGCATCAGAGATGTCCTCCCACGCCTCGACAGCCTGGGAAAATGTCTCGCGGGCAGGCGAGGACTCTTGCAGGCGCATAAATGCGATCGTCCATAGCCAGATGGATCTGATCTCCGGCTGGGCGAGGTTGCAGGACATCATGGAATCCTCTTTTGCCAGCATCATCTGGCAACTAAATGAGAGCAATGCGAAGCTCCGGGCCGAGCGCGACCTACTGAGGGCGAAGATCGTCGGAAGTGCGGAGCAGCAGGAGCAGACCGCTGCCTTGTTGAAGAGGATCGACGTCTTCGTCGAGAAACTTATAGACGAGAATGCCATGCTATGCATCAAGCACAGAAGGCTGCTAGAGGAATCCATGGATGTTCTCAAGCAGCATCTTGAGGACAAGAAGGAGCTCATCACCGCTCACCGCAGAGACTAGTTCTGCGGCATGTAGCAACGCATCAACAAAGTAGAGATCAGCGAGCCAGATCGTTGTCTTCCTTCTTCTTTTGCCCTTGTGTATTTCGGGCGTTGCCTGTAAGTGCATCTAGTGCCACCCTAGTTGGTTTTGGAGTATTGACGACAAACCTAGTTGAGGGACTAATGTGTTTGTGAGAATTGCAGGATAACAAAGGTAGAAGTCCCTCATTGATTCGGTTTTCCTACCAGAGAAGACCCTTAAAAATGTATGAAGACATTGAAGTCAAAGGTGGTATATGAAGATATTCACATTAAAGACTATGACAAGAGAAGACACCACATGAAGCCTATGGAGCTCGAAGACTTAGATCTTTCGTATTTCTCTTTCTTCTATGTTGAGTCATAGGAACCACCGTACTGTTAAGTGGGGTCCAAGAAAACCAGTCAGAATGACTGAAGTGATGCTTAAACAAAACCTATGTCTTCGAGTGAAGACTTTGAGAGCAAATCTTGTCCAGAGTCGGGCAAGTCAGCTTTGCTTGAAGCCCAAGTAAAGTTGCCGTGTGAGTTTGAAATCTGACCGTTGGAACACGTGTCAGTTCCTTAGTGACCCAGGGTCATTTCGGACAAATCAGGTCGGGTTGCCAAGTGGCTATAAATAGCCCACCCCTACAACCATAAACGGTTGGCTGCTCAGATTTAGAGTACGGCTTTTGTCGTTTGAGAGCAACCCACCTCGAAGCCTTTGAGAGAGAATTCCTTGCGAGGATAAAGCCCTAACCACCCAGAGCCAAAGAGAATTAGGCATCACTTAAGTCTTCTTGTCTGTGTGATCTGAAGACTTATTACACTTGAGGACTGTGCATCCTCCAGCCGGTTAGGCGTCGCGTTCTGAGCATCCAAGAGACATTGTGGATTGCCGGTGAACAAAGTCTATGAAGGTTTGGGAGTCTACCTTGAAGACTTACCAGAGTGATTGGGCGAGGTCTGTGTGACCTTAGCTCAAGGGGAATACGGTGAGGACTGGGTGTCCTGAGCTGCGTGTTCAGGACTGGGTGTCCGGGACTGTGTGTCCTAAGGTTTAAATACCTAGCCGCCCTAACCAGACGTACAGTTGTCACAGCAACTGGAACTGGTCCAACAAATCATTGTCTTCAGCGAGTCACTGGTTTCATCTCCCTTCCCTTTACTTACTGTTACTCCTTGTGAAGTCATTGTATGTTCGCACTATCTTTTGTCTTCACTGAGTGACTGCGTGTTCTGTGTGGCTTCACAATATCTTCCTACCTGATCCTTACTACATTGCTGCTATTAGTCATTGTGCTTCACTCTATTGAATACTTGACTATGGCTTGCCTAGTGTAGTCTACCTTCCGCTGCAGGGTAATAGGTTTATTTCTATCGTTTGTCTTCATAACTTCCACGTTTTGAAGACTTTCATAAAAATCGCCTATTCACCCCCCTCTAGTCGATATAACGCACTTTCAATTGGTATCAGAGCAAGGTGCTCCCTTGTTCTGTGTGATTCGGTTTAACCACCTGGAGTTTTAGCTATGTCGACTGCAGGGATAATTAAAGTCTCCGCTGCGTGCCCCGTCTTCGATGGAACTGAATATCCCTACTGGAAGAATAAGATGCGCATGCATCTTGAAGCCATTGACGTCGACCTATGGTATGTCGTCAAGAATGGCGTTCCCAAGGCTGGAGAAGGTGTCACTGCTGCTGATGTCAAGAAGTTCGTTCAACTGGACTCTACTGCCAAGAATATCATCTGTGGTCATCTGACCAAAGGACAGTATGGCCGTGTGAGTGCTTTGGAAACATCTAAGCTGGTCTGGGACTGGCTCTCCAAGGTCAATGAAGGCGTCTCAACCCAGAGAGATCAGAGAATCAGTGTCCTTCGCAACCTCTTCAACTGCTTCAAGCGAAATGACAATGAGAATGTCCAGCTCACATTTGACCGACTCACTGACATCACAAATGAGCTTCAAGCCCTCGGCGCTACTGAGATCACCAAACATGAAGTCGTCAAGACACTACTGAGATCACTTGATAGTTCGTTTGACACCCTAGCCCTGATGATTCAAGAACGTCCTGATTTCAAGACACTCGATCCGTCTGACATACTTGAGAGGCTCAACACACATGAGTTTCAGCTTTCTGAGAAAAGAGATATCTACGGTCCAAACTATGGGCGAACTCGTGCCTTGAAGGCAAAAGCTGTCTCCTCATCTGAAGAAGAATCTGACAGCAGTTCGGATGATCCTGAAGACATTGGAAGGGAACTTGCTATGCTTGTGAAGAAGTTCCAAAAATTCACCAAGAAGAAAGGTTTCAGAAAGTCTTCCCGATCAAGCTCAAGGAATGATGAAGCTTCTGCTCATGACTACAAGAAGAAAACATGTCACAAGTGCAAGAAACCTGGCCACTTCATCTCTGAGTGTCCACAGTGGGACAATGAGAACAAAAAGAAGAAGAAGAGCAAGGAATATGACTCTGACGACAAGAAGAAGAAGAAATACTCAAAGTCTTCTTCCAAGTCTTCCTCAAAGTCTTCATCACACAAGAAGAGCTCATCTGGCAAGGCACGTGCGTTTGTTGGCAAGGAAATGGATTCAGAGGAGGAGTCCGCTTCTGAGGAGGCGGAGGTGGAGTCTGAGGAGGAGTCCGATTCAGGCGTCGCAAGTCTGGCTACAGCATACGTTGCCAAGTCCATCTTCAACACTGAAGACAATGACTTCATCACCGACACCGATGCAAATGACAAGGACTACTCCGCTTCTACCTACTGCTTCATGGCACGCGGTGCCAAGGTAAACACACGCACTACTCACTATCAAACATCTAGTGACGATGACTCTGATTGTGGTTCAAAACCCAGCTACAAAACACTTGCTAAAATTGCAACTGAACAACAGAAAGCTATGGAACATATTCAAAAACTGTTAGACAGAAGCGATGATCTGTTAGGTGCTGAAATGACTCGATCTGAATCCTTAATTGAAGACATAAAAAATCTTCACGTTAAGTATGAGGAACTTGAAAGTCGTCATGAAACTCTCTCAACAACTCATGAAAAGCTTTCCTATGATTATCTTCAAAGGAAGCAAGATCTTGAGAAATTGAGAGCGGCTCATGAAGATCTTCAAAAGGAAAATGAGTCACTTCGCGCCGAACAGATCAGCTCCGCTCAGGAAGGATTTGAACCACCATGTCTTAAATGCATTGAGCGTGATAATGCTACTACTGTTGCTGAATGTTCTACTGCTGCTACTGTTGCAATATCTTCAACTGTTGATGTGGGAACTAACCCCTCTGCTGAGGATTCCACTGCTATTGCTGATGAGAATGCTAGGTTGAAGACATTGCTTGAAACAGGGATGTACAAAAGTCTTAAAGGGCATCAGACACTATGTGATGTCCTCAAAAAGCAGATTCTGAACCGAAACCCGAGGAAAGAGGGTGTTGGGTTCGTAAGGAAAATGAATGCTGATGGCTCTTACTGGAAACCTGAGCAGTACCCCAAAACCACATGGGTTGCTGCAAAGGAATTTCAGCAGATCCATCCACTCTATCTGGGTTCACTTGTGCTAACCCCATTGTCATTGATGAATCCTTTGATGCAAACTATAAACTGTTTAAGAATCAGAATGGTGAAGTGTTTGCCAGGTACATTGGTACTAACTGCAGGAATGGACCGCCTATGAAGAAGATCTGGGTTCCGAAAAGGTGTCTGGAGAATCTTCCTGTGAATGTCATCATGACACCTCACGTGAAGAAGACAAACCTCAGACCAAAGGCTTCATACGGTCCAAAGGCTTCATACAGACAGAGGACTCACCTGAGTCGCACTAACGCAAATGTTTTGCAGGGAAACCATACTCAGGCATATGAATATGAGAGCGGTTCATCAAACCGCCATGTTCATAAGACCAAGAACTATTCTGCTTATTCTTATGAGTACTATTGTCCGCCTGCAAGACTGTTTGCTAGGGCTCCAAAGCCAAAGTTCTCAGATGCTGCACTTAGACTTATTGCTTCTAAGCCACCCTTGAAGATGTGGGTGGCTAAGAAAGCTTAACTCTCTTTTGCAGGGAAAGGTCTCCAGCAGAAAACCAAAATCGTCTGACGCTATTGCTGGGGACCTTAAACATCTTGTAGGGCGCAAGATCAAATGCCCGAATGGTCTTACTATGTACTTCATTCCTGAATCGCTTGCTACTCTCCCTATTAGTCCTAATCTGGATCTAAGCTTTCATAACCCACTGGTTCGTCAAATGTTTTTGCTTCACAATGCTCTTCGTGAAGCCTATCCCCCTAACTGCACTGTAGGGTACGACACCAGCGTCTTCAGAATGGATTATTGATAGTGGGTGTACAAATCACATGACTGGCAAAAGAAGCCTTCTTATGGACTCAACCTTACGTCCATCCGACAAGAGCCACATCACATTTGCTGACACTGGTAAAAGTAAGGTATTGGGTCTAGGTAGAGTTGCAATCTCAAGGGATCAACACATGGATAAAGTCATGCTTGTTGAATCCCTTGGCTTCAACTTAATGTCTGTCTCAATGCTTTGCGATTTAAACATGATCGTAATATTTGGAAAATATCGTTGCCTTGTTCTAATGGAATCTGACAAGTCTCTAGTATTTGAAGGGTATCGAAAAGATGATTTGTACGTGGTAGATTTCTCAGCAGGACCACAGCTTGCCGTATGTCTTCTAGCAAAAGCTTCAGAATGCTGGCTCTGGCATCGGAGGCTTGGGCATGCTGGCATGAGGAACCTCCACACCCTGGCAAAGAAGAAGCATGTCATAGGCATCGAGGGCGTCAAGTTCAAGAAAGATCACTTATGCGGTGCCTATGAGGCAGGAAAGATGACGAGGGCCAAACATCCCTCGAAGACAATCATGACCACTACTCGACCCTTCGAACTGCTTCACATGGATCTTTTCGGTCCCACTCATTACTCAACTCTTACTACTACTGCTTGTCTCTATGGCTTTGTCATTGTTGATGATTATTCTAGATATACTTGGGTGCACATAATCCTTTACAAGACTGAAGTGCAGGATGTCTTCAGATGCTTCGCCAATCGAGCAATGAACAACTATGGCGCCAAGATAAAGCATATCAGAAGTGACAATGGCACTGAATTCAAGAACACTGGCCTTGATACATATCTTGATACCTTGGGCATCACACATGAATTCTCAGCCCCGTACACGCCACAGCAGAATGGGGTCGTCGAACGCAAGAACAGAACACTCATTGAGATGGCCAGAACGATGCTAGATGAATACAAGACTCCAAGAAAATTCTGGCCTGAAGCCATTGATACTGCATGCCATACAATCAATCGTGTTTATCTTCACAAGCTTCTGAACAAGACATCTTATGAGCTCCTTACTGGCAAGAAGCCAAATGTCAGTTACTTCAGAGTATTTGGCGCCAGGTGCTGGATCAAGGACCCACATCACACCTCAAAGTTTGCACCAAAAGCACATGAGGGTTTTATGCTTGGATATGGAAAGGATTCGCACTCCTACAGAGTCTTCAATCTCTTTCATTACAAAGTGGTTGAAACAGTGGATGTGCGGTTCGATGAGACCAACGGTTCACAAAGAGAGCAACTGCCAAATGTGCTAGATGAAGTTCCATCCAGTGAATCAATCAAGCTAATGGGAACTGGAGAAATTATACCTTCTGAAGCTCATCCTGAAGAAGAACTTATCATCTCAGCACCTGATCAACATGAAGACAATGCTCAGCCTGAAGACATTCCTTCTAACAACGACAATGATCAGCAAGAGCAAAATCTTCGCCCTGTACATCCTCGCGTTGCCAATGAAGTGCAGATTGAAAGAATAATTGATAGCATCAATGCACCCGGTCCACTCACTCGTTCAAGGGCAACTCAGCTAGCAAATTTCTGTGGGCACTTCGCATTCGTCTCAATAACAGAACCCAAGAAAGTTGAAGAAGCCTTCATGGAACCTGAATGGATTCAAGCTATGCAAGATGAGCTTCAACAGTTTGAGCTGAATAATGTATGGGAACTGGTCAAGCGTCCCGATCCTCGGAAGCACAACATAATAGGCACCAAATGGATATACCGCAACAAGCAAGATGAGCATGGTCAAGTTGTCAGAAACAAAGCTCATCTCATTGCTCAAGGATATATTCAAGTGGAAGGCATTGACTTCGATGAAACATTTGCTCATGTTGCTAGACTTGAAGCCATACGCATACTGCTGGCCTATGCAAATCATCACAACATACTTCTTTATCAAATGGATGTGAAGAGCGCCTTCCTCAATGGCAAGATTGAAGAAGAAGTGTATGTTGCACAACCTCCTGGCTTTGAAGATCCAAAACATCCTGACATGGTATACAAGCTCAACAAGGCACTGTATGGCCTCAAACAAGCCCCTCGGGCCTGTGAAGAGTTTGGATATATGATGCAAGAGCAATATTAAATGTCTATGATGGGAGAGCTGAAGTTCTTTCTCGGTCTTCAAGTACGACAGCAACGCAACGGCATCTTCATATCTCAAGAGAAGTATCTCAAAGATTGCCTGAATAAGTTCGGTATGCAAGACTGCAAAGGCTTCACGATGCCAATGCCAGCCAAGCATCATCTGGGTCCTGACGACAATGGTAAAGAGTTCGATCAAAAGGTATACCGCTCCATGATTGGTTCTTTACTTTATCTATGTGCATCTAGGCCAGATATTATGCTTAGTGTTTGCATGTGTGCTCGATTCCAAGCGGCACCAAAGGAGTTGCATCACTTAGCTGTGAAGCGAATTCTTCAGTATTTGGCTCACACCCCAACTCTAGGATTATGGTATCCAAAGGGCTTAGAGTTTGATCTGGTTGGATTCTCGGATGCTGATTATGCTGGTGACAAAGTTGATCGCAAGTCTACATCAGGCACATGTCACTTTCTGGGACGATCACTTGTATGTTGGTCTTAAAAGAAGCAGAACTGTGTATCTCTCTCCACTGCTGAATCTGAATACATTGCTGCTGGATCTTGCTGCGCTCAGCTTCTGTGGATGAAGCAAACGCTCAAGGACTATGGCATTCATCTGAAGCAAGTGCCACTCTACTGCGACAACGAAAGCGCCATCAAGATTGCCAACAACCCAGTTAAGCACTCGAAGATAAAGCACATTGAAATTCGTCATCACTTTCTCAGAGATCATGTTGTGAAGGAAGATATTGATATCATACACGTCAACACTGAAGAGCAATTGGCAGATATCTTCACCAAGCCCTTGGATGAGAAGAGATTTTGCAAGTTACGGTGTGAGCTAAATATCCTGGAATCCTCAAATGTCCTGTGATCAGGCACACATCCTAACCCTTATGCATATTGATGACTTACATGTGCAACACACGAAGTAAAGTATATCTTCAATCAATGAAGACATACATTCTAAGTGTGAATACATTAATGTGGAATTTGACTTCGGAGCGCCACGATAATTGTGCGCCGTGTCTGGGTCTAATACTTCCTATACGGTGGGTAACGCCACCACCAAATGTTCTATTTTGAAGTGTTTCACTCATGGCGTTACCTTGCTATGTCTTCACATTTGGTTTGGCTTCAATCTCAACATGTCTTCATGATTATCTTCACTATGTTGATTATATATATATACTAGTGTTCTGTCCTCTACAGCATTCACTTATAGCTATGTCTTCTTGTTGAATCTTTTGAACTAAGTGAATGTGATCGGACCCTAACCTCTCTATGCTATCTATCTCAAACTCTATCTCTCCAAATCATATGCATTCTATTGAAACTGTCGAATGTCTTCTCTGCGTCCTTGTCAGCAGAAGATACAAAGACAAACCTTAAGTCCACTTTCAATGCTCATTCCTCCACATGAAACCCGGAGAAGTAGGAACGACCACCCGACAATCCAGGCGTGCGTGGGACGTGGAACAAACCCCAAAATTCTGCATGATGGCCACGTGTTCCTCAGATGCGAATCGCCAGGGGCACCTGTGTAATAACGCAGTGCCGCCCCTGTACCTATAAATACACACTTCACGGCGGTCATTATCTCTTCTTCCACTCTCGCACGAACCCTAGCGCCACCGCTAGCCCTCGACGACGCCGGCGACGAAGCGCTTCGCTGCCGCAACCTCTCCGACGCCGTCTTCACGCCGACCGCGGACATCGTCCTCTCCGCCGTCGCCGTAGGTGTCCTCCGTCGCCAAGTTAGGGCACGGAAGATCGAACTGCTCGGCCTCATCTTCCACTCCGTCTAGCAGTTCTTAGTGTGGTAAATAAAACTTCCTTTTTACGGCACCGTTGATCCTATGGCTTTGTCACTTTCTACCACAAGCAGTTTCTATTCACACAAGTTAGATCTCTCTCATACTGCATCTCATAACATGCCTAGTATATTCACTTATGCTTCACAAAGTAGTTAGATTCCTCACTTGTACTGATCTCTGGATTCGTACAAATCTGGAACCAACTCCTTATCTATGAGTGAATGTCTTCGCACGATGAGGTCAATGTCTTCTAAACTGATTTATATTCAAAATCTTCTGAGAATGCATATGACCTCTTCCCCTTCCCTCGCACCTTAATGCTGTCACAGGTACATGTCCGTGGGAGAATCCCTTGGTTCTCATAGTCTGCATTCATTTGCAGAATTCTTACAACATCATATAAATTCTCCCGAAGCAAGTTCCTGTTTGTCCAGCAAGCGAAAATCTTTGAAGCCTTTGAACGTGTTGAAGCCTTTCAGTTTAAAGTTCATGGCTTCAGAGAAATCAGCAAGGAAGGGTGGCAGAAAGCGTCGTGGAGAAACATCTAGAGATCTGCCAGATGACCTCTCAGAACTGTACAAGACAGATCCTGAAGAGGATTACAATCAGCGCAAGACCCGAATCCAATGGATTCGAAGATATTGGGCAGAACAATGGTTCAAATACCGATTTGTAACCCAGGAATATGCTGAGAAAAATGCCATCAAGAGACCGTGGGGAGACATCCTATACAAGAATCTTCAACCCAGGTCCAGAGATGAAGCCATTGAACAAGGCTTCTATCCCTGCATGGTCCGTGGGCCACAGCCTGCTGATGCACACCCATCGTCACTACTATGGTGTCGTGACGACATTCTGTTCAAGCGCAACTTCCAGTTTGCCCAGAACTCAGCGAAGCAAAACAAGAAGACATTGGGACTAGACTTCAACCCTGGTCCCTCAGCTCCAAGGGCTGATGGCACACGAGATGCAGAACCCAATGTCGTCGGTCCTTTCTACAACCTTGAAGGCCTCATCACCCATATCTTGGTTCAAGGGACTGCAGTGAATGAGCCTGCAGCTGACGCTGAATCAGATGAAGCGCCTGCAGCGCCGAAGCCAAAGAAGTTGAAGAAGCCTAAAGCTTCAAAGCCTGCCCCTTCACCAAAAATCTCACGGGCGAAGCCACTGGCAACTGCACCTCCTGAAGACAGTGTGCAGTCCGAAGATTTATCACGCATCTCCAAGCCCCAGAAGGTCAAGATGCCTCTGCCACACACCGGCCAAGAGCTAACAGCTGCTGCCATTCTGCGCAATGATGCCATTGATCTGTCAAGTGATGAAGATCTTGCAGATGACGCTCTTGAGCAACTCATCAAGAGCAAAGAAGAAGCAGAAATCTTCAATGATCTGCCTCTCTTTGATGTAACAGTCATTCACAACTTCATTGATGAATGGTTTGACACGCCAAACATCAGCTTCGACGATCTCCAACTACCCATTGGCCTAAGTGTCGCCTTCCATGGCGCCATTGCTTCAGAGTTAGCTATCGCCCAGCGCATTGTTGAACTGAAGCAGAAGATTGACTTTGAGAAATCTCAGTTCAAGAAGCATATGGCCAAGCTCAGCGTGCAAGACGTGAAGAATTTCAAGATTATGCTGCACGAGCTCAAGGAAGCCTTTCTAAAGAAACATGCAGAAGCTCAGGGTTCTCGTGAGCGCATGAAGGTCCTGGCTGATAGGTGTGTGCAAGCCTACAATGAGGCTGAGAAGCGCAAGGCCCTTGGGCGTCCTGGCATCGACCCCAGGATGGCTGCCAAGAAGCAAAAGAAGCCCGCTATGGCTGAACCTGAAGTACCAAGGCAGGAGGCAGATCCCCTTGTCTTCCCAACTAGCATGACTGGCCCGAAGCCAAAGGCCAGGTCAACCGCTTCAGAACTGAAGAAGACCAGGACTGCTGAGGCTGAAGCAAGGAAGAGAAAACATCCTGAAGCCTCTGCTACTGCCCTCGCCAAGAAGAAAAGAATGACCAAGAAGGAACGGGCTGCTCCCATAGAGCCCTTGATTGTTGAACCCATTTCCATGGTTCACCCCGACACCGATCCACAAGAACGTCAACTGACTGTCCATGAGCCTGCCTTCACAGAGGCTCATGAAAATGAAGACTTTCCAGCAACTGATCCCCTCGCTGTTGAGGACATTGGTCACCATGACCATGTTGAAGATGGTGAAGCCCTTCCTCAGCTAGAGCACCAACAGGTATCATCGCCTGTGCTCACGCACAGTGAACTCATCAGCATTGGTCGTCCACTGACACCAATAGCACAGGATGCTTCATGGGCGGATCGCCAACAAGAGGAAGAAGACTCTGAGGCCCAGCCAACACAAACTCCACAGGCGTCGCCCGCGTTGCGCAGGCTTCGCAAAGGTCCAAGGCCTCAAGTCTCTGCGTCTGAAGCTAAAACCGTTGAAGACATTCTGGCTGCATTAGCCGATGAAGAAGAAGTACCACAAGCTGCTACTCCCCTGTCCCACCAAGAAGCAGTTCTCGAGGAGAACGTGATCATAAGCGACCCTCCAGCTCGTCAAGTGGAGGTTGAAAATCTTACGGCTGCCACCACCAACACCACTGAAGCCACTGACGCTGTCATGGCTGAAGCAAATGTGGAGCCCTCACCAACAAAAGCACCAGAAGTCAGCGAAGCCACTGATCCCGCTGCTTCTGTTCCTGCGTCTGCTGCCGGTTCCCAATTCGACTATCATGTTGAGCACAGGCCTCAGGTACAGAAGCCAATCCCAAGATTGCCAAGGTTCCCAGGTCCTGCATCGGCACCTGGCTCCTTCAATATCAATGGCTTCAGAGCAGACAACACATTCTTCAACAGCTCCAGGAACCCCTACTCCAGGGAAAGAATATCATCTGATCGTTCTGGAGTTATCCGCAGCGAAGCTATTACTCATGCGTTCTTTACAACCAAGGTCGCATCTTCCCACACAAGCGCCTTGACATTGAAGCAATAGCTGGTCTGCCCTGTCTGGAAGAAGCTCTGGATTGCTTCAAAGAGGTTGGACTGCTGCCGTTCGTCACTGACCAAGAGCATTGGAATGAAGAGTTGCTGCTCCAATTCTATGCCACACTTCACATCCGCGGGTATAGCAGAGATCCGAAGACTTGGGTCCTGGAGTGGATGACAGGAAACGTTCATCACGAAGCTAAAGCCTTTGACATCATTGAGCTCACTGGTTTGCCCACTCCTGGCGATCTCTACGAGCATGGCTGTCAGCTTCATAGTGAAGCTATTGAGAGCATCTTTCAGAAGACTGAACCTAATATGAGTCAGATGCTCAGTATGATGAAGCCATTGCCCCAAGATGCTGCTTATCCCACGGAGTTCTTCGTTAAAGACCTTGAGTATCTGCCAAGAACCATTTATCACATCATCAGGCGAACTCTCTGGCCAATCAAAGGACATTCTCCCCATGCCAAGCTGGAAGGTGCAATGAAGACTTTGGTCTTCTACATTCTTCATGGAAAATGCTTCAATACACAGGATTTCTTCATTCGCCAACTTGCTGCATCTGGCTCTGATCTGTTTGGTTTGAAGTTCTACGCCCCTTGGGTGATGCGGCTGATCAAACTTCACTCCGCTATCTCATATCAGTCCTCAGCCCGCAAGCATCGGATCTTTTTGCCTGATGTGGATATGTCTATTGAAGCCATCTATCCTGAGCCTGCCAAGGAACCTCTCAGTCTTCAGAATGCAGAGCATCAAAGTTTCACTCAGAACGTTGAAGGCATTGAAGCCGTAACTCGTGTGTATCCTTTGGCTGGCACTACACGTGCACCGCATCCTGCTCTCACTGAAGCCACTGACAGTACAACTGCTCCACGACCCAAGAAGCGCACTCGTGTTCTCAACGACCGAGAGCTTCTTGTGGCTCTTCATCAGAAACAGGATAGGCATCATGACTGGCTGAAGCGTCAGATGCAAAGCCTCTTGGTGGATGTTAATCGCATTCGCAATCTTGCCACCAAGAATGCTTTTGTTGCCCATGAAACCTCTCGCCGCACATGGAAAGGGCTAACACTGATGTGTTCTGAAGATGATCTTCAAGAGGATGGCTTCACTGAGCGATTCAAGTTTGACTCCACACCTCCTCGAAGGGCAGTGCTGCGACGAACTCCATCCCTTGAAGACTCTGAGTTCTCTTCCTCTGCTGCAACTGTGAATGCCAGAGTAATCGAGGATGAAGACGATGCTACTTCACCGCCACCTCCTTCAGCATGCTTCGACTCTGCTCCAAGCTCTTCAGCACCGCCAAACACAACCAACGACCCTGCTGCTTCACCTACTCCTCATGGGAACGAGTAGATGCTCTATGTCTTCAAACCTTTTTGGTCCTTACTGACAAAAGGGGGAGAAGCATATGAGGTTGATAGTCTTCAAGCGGGTCCATATGGGCGGGTGCTTTATATTTTGCTTCGTGCTTACAACTCTCGTTTTGCTACATTTGGTTCTTTGAGTTGTAACACTTAAACTCGATGGTCGTCTGCTACTTATTTGCCACCTTGTGTTGCGATGATAAATTCCGCATGTGCGACGATAAATTCCGCACTTAGATCATTCTGCAGACGTCCATTTCCCATTATGCATGTCATTATCTTCATATACTTTCACATGCATAGTGGATTGTCATCATAAGTTGAAGTGGATCTCCACAAGTACAACCTGCCATGTGCATTTGCATTCCAAAAGCAAATTACTTATATGCACATCTTCAGGGGGAGCCCTTGCAACTTATGAAGACAATTCCTTATCCTTTACAATTTCACAGATTATATTCCCCGTTGAAAACTTCAACTAGTTTGTGATCAATCACCAAAAAGGGGAGATTGTAAGTGCATCTAGTGCCACCCCTAGTTGGTTTTGGAGTATTGACGACAAACCTAGTTGAGGGACTAATGTGTTTGTGAGAATTGCAGGATAACACATGTAGAAGTCCCTCATTGATTCGGTTTTCCTACCAGAGATGACCCCTAAAAATGTATGAAGACATTGAAGTCAAAGGTGGTATATGAAGATATTCACATTGAAGACTATGACAAGAGAAGACACCACATGAAGCCTATGGAGCTCGAAGACTTAGATCTTTCGTAGTTCTCTTTCTTCTGTGTTGAGTCATAGGAACCACCGTACTGTTAAGTGGGGTCCAAGAGAACCAGTCAGAATGACTGATGTGATGCTTAAACAAAACCTATGTCTTCGAGTGAAGACTTTGAGAGCGAATCTTGTCCAGAGTCGGGCAAGTCAGCTTTGCTTGAAGCGCAAGTAAAGTTGCTGTGTGAGTTTGAAATCTGACTGTTGGAACACGTGTCAGTTCCTTAGTGACCCAGGGTCATTTTGGACAAATCAGGTCGGGTTGCCAAGTGGCTATAAATAGCCCACCCCCTACAACCATAAACGGTTGGCTGCTCAGATTCAGAGTACGGCTTTTGTCGTTTGAGAGCAACCCACCTCGAAGCCTTTGAGAGAGAATTCCTTGCGAGGATAAAGCCCTAACCACCCAGAGCCAAAGAGAATTAGGCATCACTTAAGTCTTCTTGTCTGTGTGATCTGAAGACTTATTACACTTGAGGACTGTGCATCCTCCAGCCGGTTAGGCGTCGCGTTCTGAGCATCCAAGAGACATTGTGGATTGCCGGTGAACGAAGTCTGTGAAGGTTTGGGAGTCTACCTTGAAGACTTACCAGAGTGATTGGGCGAGGTCTGTGTGACCTTAGCTCAAGGGGAATACGGTGAGGACTGGGTGTCCTGAGCTGCGTGTTCAGGACTGGGTGTCCGGGACTGTGTGTCCTAAGGTTTAAATACCTAGCCGCCCTAACCAGACGTACAGTTGTCACAGCAACTGGAACTGGTCCAACAAATCATTGTCTTCAGCGAGTCACTGGTTTCATCTCCCCTTCCCTTTACTCACTGTTACTCCTTGTGAAGTCATTGTATGTTCGTACTATCTTTTGTCTTCACTGAGTGACTGCGTGTTCTGTGTGGCTTCACAATATCTTCCTACCTGATCCTTACTACATTGCTGCTATTAGTCATTGTGCCTTCACTCTATTGAATACTTGACTATGGCTTGCCTAGTGTAGTCTACCTTCCGCTGCAGTATAATAGGTTTATTTCTATCGTTTGTCTTCATAACTTCCATGTTTTGAAGACTTTCATAAAAATCGCCTATTCACCCCCCTCTAGTCGATATAACGCATTTTCATTGCCGCATGTGGCTTTTTAAAATTATGTTCCTAAATATGTAAGACAATTATTATCCACTGTCATTGTCCTTATATTCATCATGCTTGCTATAAGTCGCAGTCGATGCTATATAGGTCCATCGGATCTTATATCAAGATCCGTGCAAAACTTTCTTTTCAGATTTTTATTTTTCTCTCTTAAATGTCAGTCCAGTGAGACATATAGCTACGCCGTAGAACAGGTGCTCGGGCGCCATTAATGGGGATGTTGGGAGGGAGGTGCGCGGCGGGTAGCGGTCAAAGGGCTCTCCTCCCGATGAGCACGCGCAGGGGTGTAATCGCATGCCTCCCGTACTCAAATAGATATCCCACACGACACCTCCTAGCCAATAAAAAAGGGTACGCGTGGCGGCACGTAATTGGTAAGTAGAACGCCCACGGTTTCAATAATACTTGTGTTTCTGATTTGTAACATGACAGCGCTTGTTCCAAAATGACTTTGTTGATTGTTAATGTGTGCTCCTTGGCAAATCGGACAGAAAGATTACCACAGCATGTTGGTGCCATGTCATGACACCATGCCAAGTTTCATGATTTCCAGGCATGTTTTGGATTTACAGGAATTAACAAAACCAAGTTTCTCAATCTTTCCGGGCGAGCCACGACGCCCAGATGTTTGAATTTCATTCCCATCTCTTGCATAGGACCTAGAAATTCACCCAAGGACACACATGTGGTTTTTCAAACAACTTTGGTGCACTAGAGCATGTGCTTGTAGTTCAAATTTGAATTATGCACATTAAATACGCAGAAATTCAATTAATGTATAAAAAATGCCAAACGAACCCGGAATAATTCCAAAATTCAGCACGATATACTTCTATTTGGTCTAATCTGCCTGTCTAGAAAAATTAAGGCGGGAGAAGGCAGTGTACGTATGGCGTTTCGCACACGGAGGTGGCACGTTCCCTCTTAGAACCACGAGCCTTCTTGACGGAAGTTCCGGTTTGCAAGAAGCTTACACCAAAGCTTGTCCCAATTCGGCCAAAAAAATTACTTCAGCATGTTGGTGCCATGTCATGACACCATGCCAAGTTTCATGATTTTCAGGCGTGTTTTGTATTTATAGGAATTTAAAAACCAAGTGTCTCAATCTTTCCGGCCAAGCCACGACGCCCAAATGTTTGAATTTCATTCCCATCTCTTGCATAGGACCTAGAAATTCACCCAAGGACACACATGTGTTTTTTCAAAGAACTTTGCTGCACTGGAGCCTGTGCTTGTAGTTCAAATTTGAATTATGCACATTAAATGTGCAAAAACTCAATTAATGTATAAAAAAGGCCAAACGAACCAGAAATAATTCCAAAATTTAGCACGATACTTCTATTTGGTCTAATCTGCATGTGTAAAAAAATTAAGGTAGGAGAAGGCAGTGTATGTATGTCGTTTCGCACACGGAGGTGGCATGTTCCCTCTCGGAACCACGAGCCTTCTTGATGGAAGCTCCAGTTTGCAAGAAGCTTACACCAAAGCTTGTCAGAATTCGGCCAAAAAATTTACCACGGCATGTTGGTGCCATGTCATGACACCATGCCAAGTTTCATGATTTTCAGGCATGTTTTGGATTACAGGAATTTAAAAACAAAGTTTCTCAACCTTTCCGGTCGAGCCGCCCAGATGTTTGAATTTCACTCTCATATCTTGCATGGGACCTAGAAATTCACCCAAGGACACACATGTGATTTTTCAAACAAATTTGGTGCACTTGAGCCTGTGCTTGTAGTTCAAATTTGAATTGTACACATTAGATGCGCAGAAACTCAACTAATGTATAAAAAAGGCCAAACGAACCCGGAATAATTCCAAAATTTAGCACGGTACTTCTATTTGGTCTAATCTGCTTGTGTAAAAAAAATTAAGGCGGGAGAAGGCAGTATACATATCTCGTTTCGCACACGGAGGTGACACGTTCCCTCTCGGAACCATGAGCCTTCTTGAGGGAAGCTCTGGTTTGCAAGAAGCTTACACCAAAGCTTGTCCCAATTCGGCTGAAAAAATTACCGAAGGGTACGCGTGGCGGCACGTAATTGGTAAGTAGAACGCCCACGGTTTCAATAATACTTGTATTTCTGATTTGTAACATGATAGCACTTGTTCCAAAATGACTTTGTTGATTGTTAATGTGTGCTCCTTGGCAAATCGGACAGAAAGATTACCACAGCATGTTGGTGCCATGTCATGACACCATGCCAAGTTTCATGATTTCCAGGCATGTTTTGGATTTACAGGAATTAAAAAAACCAAGTTTCTCAATCTTTCCGGGCGAGCCACGACGCCCAGATGTTTGAATTTCATTCCCATCTCTTGCATAGGACCTAGAAATTCACCCAAGGACACACATGTGGTTTTTCAAACAACTTTGGTGCACTAGAGCATGTGCTTGTAGTTCAAATTTGAATTATGCACATTAAATACGCAGAAATTCAATTAATGTATAAAAAATGCCAAATGAACCCGGAATAATTCCAAAATTCAGCACGATATACTTCTATTTGGTCTAATCTGCCTGTCTAGAAAAATTAAGGCGGGAGAAGGCAGTGTACGTATGGCGTTTCGCACACGGAGGTGGCACGTTCCCTCTTAGAACCACGAGCCTTCTTGACGGAAGTTTCGGTTTGCAAGAAGCTTACACCAAAGCTTGTCCCAATTCGGCCAAAAAAATTACTTCAGCATGTTGGTGCCATGTCATGACACCATGCCAAGTTTCATGATTTTCAGGCGTGTTTTGTATTTATAGGAATTTAAAAACCAAGTGTCTCAATCTTTCCGGCCAAGCCACGACGCCCAAATGTTTGAATTTCATTCCCATCTCTTGCATAGGACCTAGAAATTCACCCAAGGACACACATGTGTTTTTTCAAAGAACTTTGCTGCACTGGAGCCTGTGCTTGTAGTTCAAATTTGAATTATGCACATTAAATGTGCAAAAACTCAATTAATATATAAAAAAGGCCAAACGAACCAGAAATAATTCCAAAATTTAGCACGATACTTCTATTTGGTCTAATCTGCATGTGTAAAAAAATTAAGGTAGGAGAAGGCAGTGTATGTATGTCGTTTCGCACACGGAGGTGGCATGTTCCCTCTCGGAACCACGAGCCTTCTTGATGGAAGCTCCAGTTTGCAAGAAGCTTACACCAAAGCTTGTCAGAATTCGGCCAAAAAATTTACCGCGGCATGTTGGTGCCATGTCATGACACCATGCCAAGTTTCATGATTTTCAGGCATGTTTTGGATTACAGGAATTTAAAAACAAAGTTTCTCAACCTTTCCGGTCGAACCACCCAGATGTTTGAATTTCACTCTCATATCTTGCATGGGACCTAGAAATTCACCCAAGGACACACATGTGATTTTTCAAACAAATTTGGTGCACTTGAGCCTGTGCTTGTAGTTCAAATTTGAATTGTACACATTAGATGCGCAGAAACTCAACTAATGTATAAAAAAGGCCAAACGAACCCGGAATAATTCCAAAATTTAGCACGGTACTTCTATTTGGTCTAATCTGCTTGTGTAAAAAAATTAAGGCGGGAGAAGGCAGTATACATATCTCGTTTCGCACACGGAGGTGACACGTTCCCTCTCGGAACCATGAGCCTTCTTGAGGGAAGCTCTGGTTTGCAAGAAGCTTACACCAAAGCTTGTCCCAATTCGGCCGAAAAAATTACCGCAACATGTTGGTGCCATGTCATGACACCATGCCAAGTTTCATGATTTTCAGGCGTGTTTTAGATTTACAGGAATTAAAAAAACCAAGTTTCTCAATCTTTTCGGCCAAGCCACAACGCCGAGATGTTTGAATTTCATTCCCATTTCTGGCATGGGACCTAGAAATTCACCCAAGGACACACATGTGATTTTTCAACCAACTTTGGTGCACTGGAGCGTGTGCTTGTAGTTCAAATTTGAATTATGCACATTAAGTGCCTAGAAACTCAATTAATGTATAAAAAGGCCAAACGAACCTGGAATAATTCCAAAATTTAGCATGATACTTCTATTTGGTCTAATCTTCCTGTGTAAAAAAATTAAGGTGGGAGAAGGCAGTGTACGTATGTCGTTTCGCACACCGAGGTGACATGTTCCCTCTCGGAACCGTGAGCCTTCTTGAGGAAAGTTCCGGTTTGCAAGAAACTTACACCAAAGTTTGTCCCAATTCGGCCAAAAAAATTACCATAGCATGTTGGTGCCATGTCATGACACCATGCCAAGTTTCATGATATTCAGGCGTGTTTTGTATTTACAGGAATTAAAAAACCAAATTTCTCAATCTTTTCGTCCGAGCCACGACACCCACATGTTTGAATTTCATTCCCATATCATGCATGGGACCTATAAATTCACCCAAAGACACACATGTGATTTTTCAACAAACTTTGGTGCATTGGAGCATGTGCTTGTAGTTCAAATTTGAATTATGCACATTAAATGCCCAAAAACTCAATTGATGCATAAAAATGCCAAACGAACCCGGAGAAATTCGAAATTTAAACACGACACTCATGTACTAGTTGCATGTTCACTGTACGTAAATGTTCTACCAATTCAAACACCATCCATTCTCTCCGTAACACCATTTTTTCTTTCAAAACATAATGAAAAAATTAGGTATACCACAAATAGTTTACTAGAAAGAATCGTGTGGGATGCAATATAAAATATCTTGGCGCACCGTCTTGTCTGGCTTACGCAGGAAGCTTCGTCATCTACAGTCCACCGCCCCTGCTTGAACCACAATTGCGCACCAGTTTCTTGTGGCACCGAGCAAAATTTTTTTGCCACCGCGGAAATATCTATCTCCCCGCCCCCTCCCTCCCACCAAAAGCCACATTTCCACTGTTCCTCTTTGCTTTCCAAGTTCAAACCTTCACTTCTGCTTTACTGGCAACTCAGCCTTCTAGCCGGCGACCCTTCTTCTTGCAGCACCGCCTCCTTGTTGGCTACCCTTCTTCTTGCAGCACTGCCTCCTCGCCGGCGACCCTTCTTATTGCAGCGTCGCCTCCTCATCGGCGACCCTTCTTCTAACTGCGTGGCCTCGTCGATATGTTCAGGTAATCCACACCCCACCCGCACCATCCTCCTCCTTTCCCGTCCCACATGCCCTGACCGATGGAGCGACACCTTCCACCGAAATCACTGCCCCCTCTTCCAATTAAGCGCCGCCCACAGCCATTTTGCACGCAGTATAACATAGAGCTTAGTAGCATGCGGCCGCATGCGCACATGAGGTCGCTATGGCTGCCATGCGTGTCGACCACCAAATCTTGGAGGAGCACCTCGTCTTCGAGGCCACCGTCGACACCGCCACGTGGTTGTCTACTTTAAAATACAGTTCGTGCTGTTTTTTCGAGGCCACCGCTAGTGCCTTCTAGTGATTTGTCCTCTATAATGTTAATATGGAATCTGATGTTCAGTTAATAGTTTGGTCCTCTAAAATGTAATGTCCTGTTAACACTTTGGTCCAACAATTGCTACATTTCGTAGTACTGTTCTGAAGCATTCTTTCTTTTGTTAACTGTCTTATCTTCTAGTACATGTTTCTTTCTGCAATGTCGTGCTCAATTAACTATTTTGGTTCATTTGGTCTGCTGTCCATTTAACTATTTGGTTCAGTTCTGCAATTTGATTTTCATTTGTTGTGGGTACAATTTTGTATTGTTATGCATGTGACACCAATCGAATTTGGCTCTACTCGATACATATTCTACTGATAGTATGGCAACTCTCAGTTAACCTGATAAAGATCTTCCTTATGTCTGTTGCAGAAGGTTTGTTCAAGCAGGGTCCTTTGGCTAATAGCACATTATTGTGCAGTTACAGGAATCATTCTAATATTTAGGTTTCTTACAATTTGGTTTTGCACATGTAGGTCCTGCTGTCAGAGGCTTAGACCCACTGTTCGACCCATTTTGCATATGGGGAAATGAGATGTCCATGAATATCAGTCAAGTCAAGACACTCAAAAAGATTGTTAGGTGATACGTCTCCAACGTATCTATAATTTTTGATTGTCCCATGATATTATATATTCTGTTTTGGATGTTAATGGGCTTTATTTTACACTTTTATATTATTTTTGGGACTAACCTATTAAACCAAGGCCCAGTGCCAATTGCTGTTTTTGAAAAGGAATATCAAAAGGAATCCAAACGGAATGAAACATTTGGGAGAGTTATTTTTGGAACAAACATGATCCAGGGGACTTGCAGTGGACGTCAAGACACTACAAGAAATATGTCAACTTGCGACCACCAATATTGGTCACTGAAAGGTCATTGTTTTTCATTTGCGACCTTTTTTTGACCAAAAAATAGAAGGTCGAAAGCTGGCGGTCCTAAACTGAAATTAACGACCTTCTCTATGATATGTAAAAGGTCGTTGGTTCTTCGACCAAAATTTTGGTCACTAGCAGCCTCCCCAAGCCACGTAGAATCCAGTGTGGCAAACTGACGTGGATAAGATTTAGCCCGGTCCAATTAGATGTCTATATGGGCCAAGCCCATTAATTCAGCCTTTTTAATATATATTTTTTCTGTTAATTTTCGCTAGCTACATGGGCCTGGCCCAACAATTTGGCCTTTTATATTCTAGAATGCAGCCTTTTATAGTCTATACTGATTTTCTATTTTCAGTCATTTTATTTTGCAGCAGGTCCCACTTGTCATGCTTACCTCAAAATTGGTCCCACACATCAAAAAATTTGAAATTTGTCAAAGAATCATTCTAACTTGGACCCCCTTATCAGGTTTCCATTTCATAGATATTCAAATCACATACACAATCATTATTTCAAATAGACCAAAGAGCAGATGAAATTCGTCCAAAACAACACTACATTAGTCTACTACAATCATTACAGTATACAACCCAGATATGCCTACTACCGCCTAAAATTACAACACATAATATGCTACTCTTTGCTGATATGCTTCGCAGCTTCAGACTTGGATTCATACTTCACCTGTGCAAAAAACAAGAATGAACATATAAGAGTAAGAATGTGTAGAAAACATCAAACAGTAGCCAATGAGGAATCCAATAACTTATAAGCAAGAATTGACAACAAATGCCATGTACATAAATAGTACGACTAACACCAACCAGTATGTGTTCATGGAGTGATTAAAATGTTCTCACTACCTAGGATTTTTTTGGTATATAGTATACTGACATGTGCAACTCTCTAAATTGATCATAGAAATGAAAAGAACTGTAAGAACGAGTTCATTCAGAATTCAGGCATGTCAAATTTTAAGCACCAGCAGAACAGATCTAACAAACCAGACCATGATCATCATGCATATTTATGGTTCTAGCAAGACAGTAAAGAGACAGAGATACACGCATCAAGCATACACACTGCACAAGGACCAAGCATCCACACTGCACAAACAACACGCTCACATGTGAATTGAGTGAGATCCGTCCAGGTCGGGGCAAGAAGGGACGTACCTAGAGGTCGTCAGGGACATACTGGTGCTTCATGGAGAGGTCCATGGCACGCTTGAGGCACTCGATGTGGGCGTCCACCGCCCCCTGGGAAGCCTCACGGGCGCTTCCCTGATGTCCAGATCGAAGTGCTGGACTGCATGACGCCCTCCTAGCTCGCTGCAGCGCACTCGCCACCGGCGTCGCGCCAGCGTCGCTGGTGGTGCTTGATGGGACTAGGAGCCGGAGGATTCCCGTGTTGTGGCGCCTGCAAATTACAACGCAGAGTATAAATTAAGCCATTGTTACCTTCCTTCAAGCTCGTATATTAGCAGAATCATCAAACTTCTCGTAGAACTTCGTTACTGATTATGATGCAAATTATACAAAATTATGCAATGTTCACTACTACAGTACAGCTATACATGATACTACTAGCCACAAGGTAGTTAGGTAAAACAGCGGTATACAAGAAGTTCAAGTAGTGAAACTTGAATAATGCTGCTTGAGAACAGCAGTAAGAAAATGCCACTTAGATACACTGTCTTAACAATAACCAGATAAATGGCTCAAATCTGACAAATCCAGATACCATCCCCATACTGTAAGTGCGGACTAGCATCATGAAACAACCAAAGATTCTACAGGATACTGGATGCTGCATAGAATGTAACCCATTGTGCAAAATGATGGGAGAAAAGTTGGCGTCTGAGAACAGAATGTAAGCACATTCCCAAGGGTAGACTTCTACAGGATAGTGGATGCTACACACCAGCTCACTACAAAGGAAGTATCAATAGTTATGAACTCAGTCAGTTAGTAGATTGCAGTTTGCTTTTCATTGGCAATTTGGCATTCCATGTCACAATGACCTTTCTGTATGTGGATGTTAACATTACTGCTTATGCACTTGTTACTTACTCGACAATAAACATGACTTGTATACGGGCTCGATCATGTTAGAGCAAAGAATTTTGCAAGAAAATTATTTCCTATATATCATTGAGTATTAACAGCGCATTGCACAGTCACTAATTTCGTCGCAAGAAGGCCAGTTCATGTTGTACCAACAACGCTTAAAGCAGTTGGGCAAAGAAAAAAAATTAACAATTAGGTGCATAGTTTTTTGCTTTAAAAGGTTATGCTTGAAGAACTAAGCTCCAGGCCCACTACTACAAGTTTCTATTTCAAGTTTGGCACTTGATGTCCGGCACAAGCCACAGGTCCCTTGAATATTCAGGAAGTGCACGAATCAAACACAAGTTACAAGCGAAAAAAAACTGATGTGTGCATCAATTCGAAGCCATCCATCACCATCAGAAAAGGCCAGAGAGGAGTTGGGGAAACAAAAGCGAACCTCTCTCTTCTTGCACTCCTTGTAGTCGTCGAACTGCTGCTGTCACTTGCTCTTGTCCTGGTTGGTCTCCAGGCCTATGGAGACAACACATCATCATCGATCCACCACAGACACATGAATTTTTTGAGAAATCATGACCACAAACTGAATTGGGGTGACTGGATTAGGAATTTAGGATTATTAGGGGCGGAGGATGCGTACACTTGAGGGAGACGGTGTACTGGGGGAAGCAGGAGGAGTCGGTGATCCGGGCCGCGCTGGGGTACGGTGGGGTCGACGTCGCCTGGATGGACGCGTCAGCCGTCCGCGTTCGTCCACGTGCCCTTGGGCGGGTCCGATCTCGCCGGGACCTCTTCAACCGCCAACTCCTCCTCTGCCGCTGGCCAGATCCAGATGATGTGGCCGCAAGGAGGTGGCTGGGCTCACGGCCAACCGCAACTCCATGATGTCTGGGCAGGGGAGGAAGAGGCCATCCTGCCCATGGCATCCTGGATCTGGGAGGGAGAGAACACGAGGCGAGGAAGTGAGGGAGGGATGTGAGGAGGAGGAGATGGAGTGGAGGGACGCACCTGAGTCGCCGGACCACGCCGGCCGAAACCCTAGCGACGGGAGACGAGCGCGGGTGGCGCTGGAGGACGCGCGCGCCGGATCTCGCCGGACAGGAGGGAGGAGCGGAGGGAGGGGATCCTTGTTGTATGCTTGGCACTGTCGATTCCCGCCGAAGGTCGCCGAGATCGGAGTGCGGGGCTGTGGCGGCGGCAAGGAGAGCCATGCGGGAGAGAGATGGGGACAAGGGAGGAGTGCGGGGATGTGGCCTGCCGGTTTTTGAGAGCTGCTATGCACACGACGCATAGCAGACGATTTGTGCACGATACAGCACATCAGTGCGTCCGTGCATATTATCTAAGTGCAACAGACGGCTAGATTGACATCGTGCAGCTGTCGTGCATGTAGTGCATCGTCTGCATAGCAGTTTCGCCGGTTTTTGAGAGCTGCTATGCACACGACGCATAGCAGACGATTTGTGCACGATACAGCACATCAGTGCGTCCGTGCATATTATCTAAGTGGAACTGACGTGTGGGTTGTTGGTGGGGTGAGAGGGTGAGGGGGGAGCGCTGCCGTTGGATCCGGGGCCATCGGACGGTGATCGATCCGTGATCCGCGTGACATGCTTGTGAACCAATCAAATCAGAGTACGTGTGTGCGACGTCCATGACCATCTAAGTAGATCATAATCGGCCAAAAATAAAGAGCAGATTTATTTGGCTAAGAGAACCAACTCTTTTGACGCCGTATTTCGACGGTTTCCCTCCGCTAGATCCTCTTCACCGGTGACTTCTTGGTCGTCGGTGGTGAGGAGGGTCATCGGATCCCAGGTGTGTGGATCATTTTAGCTTTAGGTCCTAGTAGCTTAGGTTTTTGGATAATTCGATGTCTTAACTTCGGGGCCGGTGGCGGCGATACTGAATAAAGAAGCTCTGGATTTTTATCCGGTGAGGCTGGTAGCAAGGACCTTGGTGTCTTGACTTCGGGGGTGGTGGTGGCCAAGGTACGAGGAAAATAATAAATTTGTAATACGGTAATTATTTTAAAAAGGCATTCTCAGAAACGAGCTATCATGTGTGAAGACCAATGGCTTTCAAGCCAAATGGTCAATGTCATGGTAGCATTCAAGGCATAGTTTATTAAAATGATCTCATATTGTGCACAAGGGTGCATATGGGAATGACAAACAATGTTGCCTAAGGTAGTTTTTATTTTCTTTGGACAAAAAATCATTTTCCCTTTTTCGAGTGCCCAAAACGAGTTTTTTTGTTAAGGACCTGCCATATATTTGTTGTAAAATTGGACCAAATCAAATTTCTAAAATACTAGGCCATATTTAATGCACAATTGACCAAATTGATGGGTGTCAAAAGCTTTTATCCACCTCTCGTGAAAAAGACAATTTTTTGCCGATTCAGTTGGAAGCGGGTCAAATTTGAACTGCAGTTGCCTCATAGTTTGCTATTTATTTTTCCCAAAAATCATTTCTAGGTACATAAGTATCTATTTAATCAGAGAAATATCAAAAGTTTTCCAAGATTCAACCACTAGCTAGGAACGGTCAAGCCCGCCATTTTGACCGCATTTTGAAACGGACATGAAAAATTCAAAAAAAATCAAAAAATTGTAAAATCTTCGCATTGTTTTATTATATGTTACCAAGTTACCAGGAAAAATAATAAACTTGTAATACGGTAATTATTTAAAAAAAGTGTTCTCAGAAACGAGCTATCATGTGTGGAGATCAATGGCTTTCAAGGCAAATGATCAATCTTATGGCCACACTCGTGGCATAGTTTGTTCAGATGATCTCATACTGTGCGCAAGGGTGCATCTTGGAATTCCAGACAATGTTTCCTAAGGAATTTTTCATTTTCTTTGGATGAAAAATTTATTTTCTATTTTCCGAGTGCCCAAAATGAGTTTTTTTGTGAAGGACCTACCATATATTTGTTGCAATATTGGACCAAATCATTTTGATAAATAATAGGCCATATTTAATGCACAATTGACCAAATGGTTGGGTGTCAAAAGATTTGATCCACCTCTCATGAAAAAGTCAAATTTCCGCTGATTCAGTAGGAAGCGGGTAAAATTTGAACTGCGGCTGCCTCATAGTTTGCTCTTTATTTTTTCCAAAAATCATTTCTAGGTACATAGGTACCTATTTAATCAGAGAAACACAAAAAAAATTCCAAGATTCAACCACTAGCCAGGAACGGTCATTCCCGCTGTTTTGGCCGCATTTTGAAACAGGCATAAAAAATTAAAAAAACAAAAAAAACTGGAAAACCTTCGCATTGTGTCATCATATGTGACCAAGTTTTCAGGGAAAATAGTAAACTTGTAATACGAACAAATATTTAAAAAAAGTGTTCTCAGAAATGAGCTATCATGCTTGAAGATTCATGTCTTTCAAGCCAAATGATCAATCTTATGGCCACATTCATGGCATAGTTTGTTCAAATGACCTCATATTGTGCACAAGGGTGCATCTTGGAATTCCAAACAATGTTGCCTAAGGGTTTTTCATTTTCTTTGCACAGAAAATTCATTTTCCATTTTTCGAGTGCCCGCAATGAGGTTTTTTTGTGAAGAAACTACCAAATAATTGTTGCAAAACGGACTAAATTAATTTTATAAAATACTAGGCCATGTTTAATGCACAATTGACAAAATGGTTGGGTGTAAAAAAGTTTTATCCACCTCTGGTGAAAAAGACAAATTTCCGCCGATTCAGTAGGAAGCGGGTCAAATTTGAACTGCAGCTGCCTTATAGTTTGCTCTTTATTTTTTCCAAAAATCATTTCTAGGTACATAAGTATCTATTTAAGCATAAATACATGGTTTGGTGGTGATACATTGAGGTTTGGACGGTGGCCCAGGGCCCCAACTCCAAAGCGCGTAGTCTCGCATGCCCGTCGCGTGGTCACTGCATGATCGTGGCGTTGCCATGCGTTCTGGGAAGCCTAGGCATGTCTAGTAGGTTTGGCACTCTCCGGGTAGATGCTTGGAAGAAAATAACAATAGAAGAATCTCACGAGGAGACCGGACAATGCTCAAACATGAATTAGCACCCAAATGTTTGATTAATGGTTCGGAAAATGCACATGGCCAATGGCTGAGTTTTGGCCGAGGATGATCATCTACTAAGGACACTATCTTGGAAAATTTGCAGCTCAAATGGAGGAGTCTAGGTTTCACTTGCTTTGCAACGTACCACACTGGACAGAAATATGAATGCTGAAGCCACACTCACATGTATTGTCAGATGGGGCTCAAATTTTGTGGAGAGCAATGATTTGGGAATATAGAAGATGTGGCAAAAATTCAGCTCATTAGGATCTGCCTAGCTAGTACTTCCTTCACAATAGTTCGAGTTGAACAAAAACTTTGGAAATTTGCCGAGGAAGATTTACCAGGCAAATGGAGTTGAATATTGTCATGAGGCAATGATTTGCATAGTAAAGAATGCCCAATTTTTTGGGGGAATTTTGGGAATGACGGAAATATAGGTTGCTTTACAACCTAGGGCAAAAATTGACACATAGGCCAAACTGATGAGGTGGCACCTAGTCATAGCAATAAGTACCAATGCATCCACGTTCACAACCTCATGACCATTTGTATTGGTCGTAATCAGGTAGAAATAAGGTCATTGGCCACTTTGTCTGCTTTGTGACCATTTGGTGTAAGCAATTTCAGGGTTTGAGCTCTTCCAAGCAAAATGGCCGTGGATTTACGACCAATTTAGCTGGGGTCACTAAGAGAAGGTCACAAGTTGACATATTTCTTGTAGTGAGAAACAATCGAGGAGGCCACGAGGCAGGGGGAGCGCCTACCCCCTGGGCGCGCCCACCACCCTCGTGGGCCCCTCTTTGCTCCAGCGACCTACTTCTTCCTCCTATACATATTCATATACCCCGAAAACATCCAGGAGCACCACGAAACCCTTTTTCCACTGCCGCAACCTTCTGTACCCAAGAGATCCCATCTTGGGGCCTTTTCCGGAGCTCCGCCGAAGGGGGCATTGATCACAGAGGGCCTCTACATCAACTCCATGGCCTTTCCGGTGATGTGTGAGTAGTTTACTTCAGACCTTCGGGTCCATAGCTAGTAGCTAGATGGCTTCTTCTCTCCCTTGGGATCTCAATACAATGTTCTCCTCGATCTTCTTGGAAATCTATTTGATGTAACTCTTTTTGTGGTGTGTTTGTCGAGATCCGATGAATTGTGGGTTTATGACCAAGTCTATCTATGAACAATACTTGAATCTTCTCTGAATTCTTTTATGCATGATTGGTTATCTTTGCAAGTCTCTTCGAATTATCAGTTTGGTTTGGCCTACTAGATTGATCTTTCTTGCAATGGGAGAAGTGCTTAGCTTTGTGTTCAATCTTGCGGGGCTCAATCCCAGTGACAGAAAGGGAAACGACACGTATTGTATCGTTGCCATCGAGGATAAAAAGATGGGGTTTATATCATATTTCTTGAGTTTATCCCTCTACATCATGTCATCTTACCTAATGTGTTACTCTGTTTTTATGAACTTAATACTCTAGATGCATGCTGGATAGCGGTCGATGTGTGGAGTAATAGTAGTAGATGCAAGCAGGAGTCGGTCTACTTGTCACGGACGTGATGCCTATATTCATGATCATGCCAAGATATTCTCATAACTATGCTCAATTCTATCAATTGCTCGACAGTAATTCGTTCACCCACAGTAATACTTATGCTATCTTGAGAGAAGCCACTAGTGAAACCTATGGCCCCCGGGTCTATTCTCCATCATATAAGTTTCCAATCTATTTTACTTTGCAATTTTTACTTTCAATCTATATCATAAAAATACCAAAAATACTTATCTTATCATTATCATATTTATCAGATCTCACTCTCGCAAGTGACCGTGAAGGGATTGACACCCCCTTTATCGCGTTGGTTGCGAGGTTCTTATTTGTTTGTGTAGGTACGAGGGACTTGCGTGTGGTCTCCTACTAGATTGATACCTTGGTTCTCAAAAACTGAGGGAAATACTTACGCTACTTTGATGCATCTCCCTTTCCTCTTCAGGGGAAAACCAACGCAGTGATCAAGAGGTAGCAAGAAGGATTTCTGGCGCCGTTGCCAGGGAGTCTACGCACAAGTCAAGACATACCAAGTACTCATCACAAACTCTTATCCCTTGCATTACATTATTTGCCATTTGCCTCTTGTTTTCCTCTCCCCCACTTCACCCTTGCCATTTTATTCGCCCTTTTTCTCCGTTCCCCCTCTCTTTTCTAGGTCGCCTTTTCTTTTGCTTGCTTCATCATTATGGTTAGTCCTTTATCTACTCCTTTGTCTCCCGAGAATGAGGTCCTTAATTTTAAACAAAGGGAGGGCGAAAATCTAAAATATGCTTGGTACAGAATTTGCAATGCGCAAAATAGATCTACTAGGAAGCAATCCACTTCCGTTCTTCTTCACAATTTTTATGTAGGCATCATTCCTTGGAATAGATATATTCTTGATACCATTACCGGAGGAAATTTCTTGGGTAGCCACGCTTTTGATTCTTATAATGTTATGATAGATTTGTTTGGCACACCACCTCTCTAGGTTAATGGAACTATGTTAACTTTGGAACACGTTATGCAAAGGCTCGATATTATTGAAAATAAAGTTTCCACTTTTGAATTGATTGAGAATTTGGATAAAAAGATCCACAATCAAATTACCCAATATGGATCTAAGGTAGGAGTCATTTTGAAAAGTTTTAAAGAAAAAGAACCCGTAGTGAATGAAAGAATAGACCAAGATTCCGAAAAATCGACAAACTTGAGGGTATTATCACCAATTTAGGGTCCGCTTTTTTTGCTGTTAGGAGAACTTCAACTCCCCCTACCAAAGTTGCCAAACTAATGTACGTTCCTAAGAATAAGGGTGAAACTTCTAGTAAGGAAAATGCGGATCTTAAATCCATTAGCGTTCACCACAACTTTCTCGCTATCATTAAGGAACCTTTTGCTACAAATGATTTTCTTGATTTCTTGCCTAGGAGTTTGATCATTAATAAAAAGGAAATTCCAAAAGGGTATAAGTGTTCTATTGAAGAATTGCATACCAAAGATGGCAATACCTAGATCTATCCTTGCTTTTATGCGTGGCTAGGGGCGTTAAACGATACCACTTGTTGGGAGGCAACCCAATTTTATTTTTTTTCCTTGCTTTTTGATTTTGTTTAGTAATAAATAATTCATCTAGCCCCTGTTTAAATGTGGTTTATGCTTTCAATTATTGTTTGTGATCTTGCTGTAAAAAATAGAAACTTTAGCGCTCACAATAATTGCTGCCACTTTTTATTGAAGAGTGCTATTTAGTTAATTATTTTTGAAGATTATTAATAGATAAATTCATCACGTCCATCAATTTATTTTAGAATTTTTGGGGTTCCATAAGTAGTCGAAACCTACAGATTACTACAGATTGTTCTGTTTTTGACAGATTCTGTTTTTCGTGTGTTGTTTGCTTATTTTGATGAATCTATGGCTAGTAATAGAGTTTATGAGCCATAGAGAAGTTGGAATACAGTAGGTTTAACAGCAATATAAATAAAGAATGAGTTCATTACAGTACCTTGAAGTGGTAGTTTGTTTTCTTTTACTAACGGAGCTCATGAGATTTTCTATTTGAGTTTTGTGTTGTGAAGTTTTCAAGTTTTGGGTAAGGATTTGATGGATTATGGAACAAGGAGTGGCAAGAGCCTAAGCTTGGGGATTCCCAAGGCACCCCAAGGTAAAATCCAAGGACAACCAAAATCCTAAGCTTGGGGATGCCCCTGAAGGCATCCCCTCTTTTGTCTTCGTCCATCGGTAACTTTACTTGGAGCTATATTTTATTCACCACATGATATGTGTTTTGCTTGGAGCGTCTTGTATGATTTGAGTCTTTGATTTTTAGTTTACCACAATCATCCTTGCTATACACACCTTTTGGGAGAGACACCCATAAATTGGAATTTGTTAGAATACTCTATGTGCTTCACTTATATTTTTTGAGCTAGATAATTTTGCTCTAGTGCTTCACTTATATCTTTTTAGAGCATGGTGGTGGTTCTATTTTATATAAATAATTGATCTCTCATGCTTCACTTATATTATTTTGAGAGTCCTTTAGAAAATCATAGTAATTTGCTTTCGGTATGAATTTAGTCCTAATATAATAGGCATCCAAGATCGGTATAATAAAAACTCATACAAAAAGTGCATTGGATATTATGAGAAGTTTGATACTTGATAATTGTTTTGAGAGATAAAGATGGTGATATTAGAGTCATTCTAGTTGAGTAGTTGTGGATTTGAGAAATACTTGTGTTAAAGTTTGTGATTCCCGTAGCATGCACGTATGGTGAACCGTTATGTGATGAAGTTGGAGCATGCTTTATTTATTGATTGTCTTCCTTATGAGTGGCAGTCGGGGACGAGCGATGGTGTTTTCATACCAATCTATTCCCCTAGGAGCATGCGCGTAGTACTTTGTTTCGATAACTAATAGATTTTTGCAATAAGTATGTGAGTTCTTTATGAGTAATGTTGAGTCCATGGATTATACGCATTCTCACCCTTCCACCATTGCTAGCCTCTCTAATACCGCGCACCTTTCGCCCGTATCACACCATCCATATACCTTCCTCAAAATAGCCACCATACCTACCTATTATGGCATTTCCATAGCCATTCCGAGATATATTGACATGCAACTTTCCACCGTTCCGTTATTATGACACGCTTCATCATTGTCACATTGCTTTGCATGATCATGTAGTTGACATCGTATTTGTGGCAAAGCCACCATTCATAATTCTTTCATACATGTCACTCTTGATTCATTGCGTATCCTGATACTTTGTCGGAGGCATTCACATAGATTCATATTTTGTTCTAAGTATTGAGTTGTAATTCTTGAGTTGTAAGTAAATAAAGTGTGATTGTCATCATTATTAGAGCATTGTCCCAAGTGAGGAAAGGATGATAGAGACTATGATTCCCCCACAAGTCGGGATGAGACTCCGGACGGAAAAAAGAGGCCATAAAAAAATAGAAAAGTCCCAAATAAAAAATGAGAGAAAAAGAGAGAAGGGACAATGTTACTATCCTTTTACCACACTTGTGCTTCAAAGTAGCACCAAGATCTTCATGATAGGGATTCTCCTATGTTGTCACCTTCATATACTAGTGGGAATTTCACATTATAGAACTTGGCTTGTATATTCGAATGATGGGCTTCCTCAAAATGCCCTAGGTCTTCATGAGCAAGCAAGTTGGATGCACACCCACTTAGTTTCTTTTGTTGAGCTTTCATACACTTATAGCTCTAGTGCATCCGTTGCATGGCAATCCCTACTCACTCACATCAATCTCTATTAATGGGCATCTCCATAGCCCGTTGATACGCCTAGTTGATGTGAGACTATCTTCTCCTTTTTTGTCTTCTCCACAAACACCATTCTATTCCACCTATAGTGCTATATCCATGGCTCACGCTCATATATTGCATGAAGATTGAAAAAGTTTGAGAACATCAAAAGTATGAAACAATTGCTTGGCTTGTCATCGGGGTTGTGCATGATTTAAATATTTTGTGTGGTGAAGATAGATCATATCCAGACTATATGATTTTGTAGGGATAACTTTCTTTGGCCATGTCATTTTGAGAAGACGTGATTGCTTAGTTAGTATGCTTGAAGTATTACTATCTTTATGTCAATATTAAACTTTTATCTTGAATCTTTCGGATCTGAATATTCATGCCACAGTAAAGAGATTTACATTGAGAATATGCTACAAAGCATTCCACATCAAAAATTCTATTTTTATCATTTACCTACTCGAGGACGAGCAGTAATTAAGCTTGGGGATGCTGATACGTCTCCAACGTATCTATAATTTTTGATTGTTCCATGCTATTATATATTCTGTTTTGATGTTAATGGGATTTATTTTACACTTTTATATTATTTTTGGGACTAACCTATTAACCCAAGTCCCAGTGCAAATTGCTACTTTTTTTTGCCTATTTCAGTGTTTTGCAGAAAAGGAATATCAAACGGAATCCAAACGGAATGAAACCTTCAGGAGAGTTATTTTTGGAACAAACATGATCCAGGGGACTTGGAGTGGACGTCAAGAAACAATCGAGGAGGCCGCGAGGCAGGGGGCGCGCCCTCCACCCTCGTGGGCCCCTCGTTGCTACACCGACCTACTTCTTCCTCCTATATATATTCATATACCCCGAAAACATCCAGGAGCACCACGAAACCCTATTTCCACCTCCGCAACCTTCTATACCCAAGAGATCCCATCTTGGGGCCTTTTCCGCAGCTCCGCCGGAGGGGGCATTGATTACGGAGGGCCTCTACATCAACTCCATGGCCTCTCCGATGATGTGTGATTAGTTTACTTCAGACCTTCAGGTCCATAGCTAGTAGCTAGATGGCTTCTTCTCTCTCTTTGGATCTCAATACAATGTTCTCCTTGATCTTCTTGGAGATCTATTCGATGTAACTCTTTTTGCGATGTGTTTGTCGAGATCCGATGAATTGTGGGTTTATGATCAAGTCTATCTATGAACAATATTTGAATCTTCTGTGAATTCTTTTATGCATGATTGGTTATCTTTGCAAGTCTTTTCGAATAATCAGTTTGGTTTGGCCTACTAGATTGATCTTTCTTGCAGAAGTGCTTAGCTCTGGATTCAATCTTGCGGTGCTCGATCCCAGTGATAGAAAGGGAAACGACACGTATTGTATTGTTGCCATCGAGGATAAAAAGATGGGGTTTATATCATATTGCTTGAGTTTATCCCTCTACATCATGTCATCTTACCCAATGCGTTACTCTGTTCTTATGAACTTAATACTCTAGATGCATGCTGGATAGCGTTCAATGTGTGGAGTAATAGTAGTAGATGCAGGCAGGAGTCAGTCTACTTGTCACGGACGTGATGCCTATATTCATGATCATGCCTAGATATTCTCATAACTATGCTCAATTCTATCAATTGCTCGATAGTAATTCATTCACCCACCGTAATACTTATTCTATCTTGAGAGAAGCCACTAGCGAAACCTATGGCCCCCGGGTCTATTCTCCATCATATAAGTTTCCAATCTATTTTACTTTGCAATTTTTACTTTCAATCTATATCATAAAAATACCAAAAATATTTATCTTATCATTATCATATCTATCAGATCTCACTCTCGTAAGTGACCGTGAAGGGATTGACAACCCCTTTATCACGTTGGTTGCGAGGTTCTTATTTGTTTGTGTAGGTATGGGGGACTTGCGTGTGGCCACCTAGTGGATTGATACCTTGGTTCTCAAAAACTGAGGGAAATACTTACGCTACTTTACTGCATCATCCTTTCCTCTTCAAGGAAAAACATACGCAGTGCTCAAGAGGTAGCATTAGGATGAAGAAACTTGCGATGAATAACAACAAGATCTTTGTTTGCACAATGAAGAAGACATCAGTCAACTATAGGATGGTACCAACTCTTTTACCTTGTTTTTACCCCTTGTGCCATTTCAAAATTTACAACAACGATTTATGCATAGCTTTGTTTTCAGTACTTTTCAAAGCAGTTCACCGATGATTACCTCTCAAACCACATGCATGGTCAAGAGGCGAGGAAGGTATTCATTCAACACCCAAGGTACAATATTGAAGTCTTGCTGAAGAGGACGAAGGTTGGGCGGGCAATTATCCATAGCCACTAGCCTAAAGTTGCAAGGACATTCAACATCACTGAAGGCTCAATATTTGCCTTCCGCTTCCGCAGTTTCCCAGATGAGATTCATCATTCTATTTACCATGTATGATGCTACTTTCCAAAGGTTTTTGATGCTGCATGTGAAACTTGGTGCTGTTGTGTAATGGCGTAACTAAGTGCCGAAGCTATCTGATGTAATTCGATTATGAAATCCTAGTTGCTTTTATACGGATATGAAATATCTAGCGTGTTTTATAAGAAATATCAGTTTTATTAGTACATGGATTATCAATAATAGGCTAATTACCTTGCTTATTAGGGTTTTCTATTGCAAACGGTTACTCAGACAGCACCGTGGGCGATGAACTCAAACAACCTGCACAGTTTCTAGAAAGTAGGCGTGTTCGATCAACTAACAATCACACACGGCTTCCGGCAACGAACTGTTTGCATTAGGCCACCTTGCACAAATGTTTCCACACAAAGAACTGTGTGTGATATACATACCTATGGAAATATTTTTCTAGGATTCACCGTGTGGGATGTACATACCTACAAAAATGTTTTTCTGGGATTCACCGTGTGGGATGTACATACCTACGGAAATGATTTTCTGGGATTCACCATGTGGGATGTACGTACCTATGAAAATGATTTTCTGGGATTCACTGTGTGGGATGTACATACCTACGGAAATGATTGGGTTTCGATGCCTCGCCTGATCGCACACGGCCCCAGCCTGCGTCCCAGGAGGGCCTATCCCCGACGATTTATGGGTCGTGTGGGAAGGACCCCCTATCACCCACACTCACTTGGCGACGATTCCAAATGCCCTCGCGGAAAGGGGTTAAAAACCATTTGTTTAGGACCGACGTGTACCAGTGTAATGTTGAGTCCATGTATTATACGCACTCTCACCCTTCCACCACTACTAGCCTCTCTAGTACTGCGCAACTTTTGCCGGTGCATTAAACCCACCATATACCCTTCCTCAAAACAGCCACCATACCTACCTATTATGGCATTTCCATAACCATTCCGAGATATATTGCCATGCAACTTCTACCATTCTGTTTATTACTCCCTCCTTCCAGTTTATAGGGCTTATCTCAAAATTTTAGTTTTTCCATTTTATGAGGCTCAATTTGGTTGTTCCCCATCACATGTTCAAACTTCAAGGTGCATTAAATCATTGCATGCAAGTATTAAGAGAAAACTAACCAATGCATGCACTTTATGCATGCATGCATTGCAATTAATGCATTTGTAAACATAATTTTTTGAGGAAAACAAAACAAGAGCATTAATTGGGTGCTTTTGCAAACTACAAAAAATATTCCACCACTCATCATCTACCTTGGTTGGTAAGATTTTTGAATTGAGCCTTATAAACCGGAAAGGAAGGAGTATGACACATACCATCATTGATGTATTGCCTTGAATGATCATGTAGTTGGCATAGTATTTGTGGCTTGGCCCCCGTTCATATTTTTTTATACATGTCACTCTTGATCGCACATCCCGGTACACCACCGGAGGCATTCATATAGTCATATTTTGTTCCAGTATCTAGTTGTAATTCTTGAGTTGTAAGTAAATAAAAGTGTGATGATCATCATTAGACACTACTAGAAAAAGGGCTATAGCTAATATGGACATTAATGGCACACCATGTATGTGGTGCGCCACTGCTATATAGCAGTGGCGCACCAGATATAGGTGCGCCATTAGTGTCCTCATCACTAATGGCGCACCACACACACGGTGCGCCATTACTAACAATTTTTTTATTTTTCCAAAACTATTAATGGTGCACCAGGGCACAATGCGCCATTACTAGTTTTAACTAGTAATGGCGCACCACACTCTCTGTGCGCCACTACTAATATTTTTTACTTTTTCTTAAAACTAGTAATGGGGCACCATGGTACAGTGCGCCATTACTAGTTCAAACTAGTAATGGCGCACCACAGCCACGGTGTGCCACTACTAACAATTATATTTTTTGCAAAAACTAGTAATGGCACCCCACGTAACAGGTGCGCCATTAGTAACCAGGGTTACTAATGGCGCATTATTAGGTGGTGCACCATTGGTAACCTCAGAGCAACTAGATATTTTGGATAGCCACCTACCACACTGACATTCCCCACTTCATTCTCTCCTCCTCCTCCTCCAAGCTTGTCTCGGCTGCCTCCTCCTCCTCCTCACCTCATTTTCACCATAGATTCACCCAAATTAAGTGGTTAAATTTCCTTTTTTGATAGGTAAGTAAGGGGAAAGCTTCTTTATGTTGTAGATCTACTTTTTTCTCCCTCCAACAACGTGCACATGCACTTTTTATGGCCTAGATCTACGTATGTTTGTGGTGCATATGTTTGTGGTGTTGCATATGTTTGTGTTTGCAGGTACCGATATTTGAAATGCGATAGTTGCCAATATTTTGCCAGAATGTTGATTCATTTCTGTTTCGGCGAGAATTTGGCACTCTGCATTCTTTTTGGTCCTATTTTTAGGCAAAGTCATGCCAAATTTTTTCTTGGTTCTAAAATATCGTTTTGCTCTACCCCGCAGGCGACCATGGTCCGCACAATGACCAAAGGCATCGTGAGTTTTTGAGCTCCGCGAAGGCTGAGATGTTTCAAAAGGACGGGACGGAGATAAGATGTCCGTGTCGAAGATGCAAGCTGAGGAGCCTTATGGACCCGGATTCCATACAGGTGCGGGACCACCTGCTCTTGCGTGGTTTCATGGATGGCTATCAGTGGCAAGATGATGAAGATGATTATGAAGTCGTCCATGCGGTCCGGGCAAGACATGAGGAAGGGCTGCAAGACAATCACGGCGAGGGCGGGCGAGAAGACGAAGAATCTCCAGGACATGATCACGAAGTAGATGCAGTACACATTCATCATGTAGAAGATGCCGGGCATGATGACGAGGAAGATGCCGGAGTAGACAAAGGGCATGATCATGAAGATGAAGATGCCGAAGCAGACGACGATGGGATGGGTGCAGGACCCTCATATTCAAGAGCTGCTTCTCAAGCAGACGGATAACGCAAGAGCTGCCGCCTGAGAGAAAGCCAAGATGGATCAACTAGAGATAGATGCGGTTACTCCATTGTATGAAGGATGCAGGCCTGAGGAAACTCGCCTGAAAGTAACGCTCATGGCTCTGGAGATGAAGGTAAAACACAAAATGACCGACACATGCTTCGATGAGAACATGTCATTCTGGCAGGAACGTCTTCCCAAGAGGAACAAGTGCCCGACCAGTTTCGAGGAGGCGAAGAAAATCATGTGTCCTTTGGATTTACCACACGTGAAATACCATGTGTGCATGAACAATTGCATCATTTATCGGGACGAGCACGCGAAGTCTACCATATGTCCAGTGTGCGGCGTCACTCGATACAAGAAGAGGAAGAAAGCTCCTCGAAAAGTGGTGTGGTACTTTCCGATCACTCCTTATCTGCAGCGGTATTTCACGGACCCTAAGCTAGCAAAGCTCCTGCATTGGCACGCGGATAGGGAGGAGAAGAAGTGATAAGATAACGGAAATGATCCGGAGATAAATAAAAAAGACAAGATGCTGAGTCACCCTAAGGATGCGAGCCAGTGGCAAGCATTGAACTTCTAACACCCAGAATTTGGGGACAATCCAAGGAACATCGTGCTGGGCGTGAGCACCAATGGAATCAATCTGTTTGGCAGCCAGAGAAGCACACATAGCACCTGGCCTGTGTTTGTGTGGATGTACAACCTTCCCCCCTGGTTGTGCATCAAGAGGAAGTACATTCATATGAGTATGCTAATTGAAGGGCCGAAACAACCAGGGAACGACATCAATCTGTATCTGGGGCTACTGAAAGAGGAGCCAGACACGCTATGGAAAACGCCAGCCAATATGTGGGACGCCGCTGAGAAAGAATATTTCCCTATGAGAGCCGCACTGCTCACGACGGTGCACGACTATCTCGGTTACGAATATGTCGTGGGGCAGGTGGTCCATAGATTTTCTGGATGTGTCAGGTGCATGGATGACACAACGTATCGCCAGCTAGATAGAGATCCCGGGTCTTCGAAAACCGTGTTCATGGGACATCGAAGGTGGCTTCGCGATGATGACTCATGGAGAAAACGCAAGGCAGGACACGGAAAGTCATCGCAAAGGCAAAAAGGCCAAGAAGACCGGAAATTACTACCCTCCCGCATGCTTCAGTCTAAGTCAGGAGGAGATCGAGCAATTTTTCACCTGCCTCGTAGGAGTAAAAATTTCTTACGGTTACGCGGGGAAGATAAGCAGATACCTAGACTCAGCGAAGCAGAAGTTCAGCGGGATGAAGTCTCACGACTGTCACGTGCTGATGACGCAGATACTTCCAGTTGCAAACCATGGGATCATGGACACGCACGTCCGTGAAACGCTATTTGGCCTATGCAACTTTTTCGACGTCATCTCTCGGAAGTCGGTTGGCGCGAGGCAACTCAGAAGGCTACCATAAGAGATCATGGTGATACTATGCGAGCTTGAGATGTACTTCCCGCCCGCATTCTTCGATGTTATGGTGCATCTGCTGGTCCATATCGTGGAGGATATCATCCAACTCGGGCCGACGTTCCTGCACAGCGTGATGTCGTTCGAAAGGATGAATGGTGTCATCAAAGGATACGTTCGCAACATTTCACGTGTAGAGGGAAGCATAGCCAGGGGCTTTCTGACCGAAGAGTGCATCTCCTACTACACGAATTATCTAGGCATCGAGAACCCCGTTGGTCTGCCCGTCAATAGGCACCTCGACAGGCTCGCTGGATGGGATCACTGCGATGGTCGCTGCGAAATGCATGTCGACTTCGAGGGTCGACTCGCCGACTTTGAAAGAGCAAACCTAGTCGCGCTACAACACATAGACGTGGTCGATCCTTGGGTGGTAGAGCACAAAACATTTATTGAGAAAACGTACAATGACCGAGGCCAACAGAGGACGGACGGAGATATAATCAAAGAGCACAACTCATGTTTCACGCATTGGTTCAAGGAGAAGCTTCTGTCGTACCCTTTACATGAGGATTCTTCCGCGGAAGAAAAACTCATATTCGCCTTGTCACAGGGCGCCGAGCACAACCTGATGACCTATGAGGCGTACGATATCAACCTGATCACCTATGAGGCGTACTGCACCTCTCCTCCGGCAAGGTCACGAGGACACCCCAGCATCAACATTACATGTGCCTCTCGCCACCGGTAAGGCTTCTCCTCTCGCTCCCTTCCCCACCTCTCCCCTCTCTCTGATGCGGTTTTCTTCTTGAACCTTAACCCTAACCTGAACCCACTATTCAACAGCACGCCTCACTCCAGCCACCTGATCTGGGTTAGCTCCACCCCCGGAGGACTAAGGAGCAAGAAGCATCGA
Source organism: Triticum aestivum (assembly GCF_018294505.1). Taxonomy (NCBI): domain Eukaryota; kingdom Viridiplantae; phylum Streptophyta; class Magnoliopsida; order Poales; family Poaceae; genus Triticum; species Triticum aestivum. The sequence continues at coordinate 523,940,073 of NC_057812.1, forward strand.
GGCTCTTGGTCTGGGAGAAAGCAGGGTATGCTTTGCCTCTTTCAATTAGAATGGTTCTTCAGTTGGTTTCTGCAATATATTTGCTTGGATACATTCTCACAACATTGTCATAAGGACTAGGTTGTTATTTCCTTTGATTGCTGCAATATATTGCTCCATAATATCTAGACAGGTTCTTCGCATAATTTTTCTCTGTTTGGATTAGCTAAGAAGTGACTGGGTGAATGCTTGTAGGCCATGTGTAGAGTTGTGATACGTCTCCAACGTATCTATAATTTTTGATTGCTCCATGCTATATTATCTACTGTTTTGGTTGTTTATGGGCTTTATTATACAATTTTATATCATTTTTTGGGACTAACCTATTAACCCAGAGCCCAGTGCCAGTTTCTGTTTTTACCCCGTTTTAGGGTTTCGAAGAAAAGGAAAATCAAACAAAGTCCAATTGACCTGAAACTTCACGGAACTCATTTTTGGAAAGAAAGAAGCCCAGAAGACTTGGAGTGCACGTCGGGGGATCTGCGAGGAGGCCACGAGGCAGGGGGGCGCACCCACCCCCCTGGGTGCGCCCTCCACCCTCGTGGGCCCCTCGTGGCCCCCCTGACGTACTTCTTCCACCTATATATCTCCATATACCCTAAAATTCCAGGGAGCACAATAGATCGGGAGTTCCGCCGCCAGAAGCCTCCGTAGCCACCGAAAACCAATCTAGACCCGTTCCGGCACCCTGCCGGAGGGGGCAATCCCTCTCCGGTAGCCATCTTCATCATCCCAGTGCTCTCCATGATGAGGAGGGAGTAGTTCTCCCTCGGGGCTGAGGGTATGTACCAGTAGCTATGTGTTTGATCTCTCTCTCTCTCTCTCTCTCTCTCTCTCTCTCGTGTTCTTGAGGTGATACGATCTTGTCGCGAGCTTTGCTATTATATTTGGATCCTATGATGTTTCTTCCCCCTCTACTCTCTTGTAATGAATTGAGTTTCCCCTTTGGAGTTATCTTATCGGATTGAGTCTTTAAAGATTTGAGAACACTTGATGTATGTCTTGCCGTGGATATCTGTGGTGACAATGGGATATCACGTGATTCACTTGATGTATGTTTTGGTGATCAACTTGCGGGTTCCGCCCATGAACCTATGTATAGGGGTTGGCACATGTTCTCGTCGTGATTCTCCGATAGAACTTTGGGGCACTCTTTGAGGTCTTATGTGTTGGTTGAATAGATGAATCTGAGATTGTGTGATGCATATCGTATAATCATACCCACAGATACTTGAGGTGACATTGGAGTATCTAGGTGACACTAGGGTTTTGGTTGATTTGTGTCTTAAGGTGTTATTCTAGTACGAACTCTAGGGCTGTTTGTGACACTTATAGGAATAGCCCAACGGATTGATTGGAAAGAATAACTTTGAGGTGGTTCCGTACCCTACCATAATCTATTCGTTTGTTCTCTGCTATTAGTGACTTTGGAGTGACTCTTTGTTGCATGTTGAGGGATAGTTATGTGATCCAATTATGTTAGTATTGTTGAGGGGACTTACACTAGTGAAAGTATGAACCCTAGGCCTTATTTCCACGCATCGCAATACAGTTTACGCTCACTTTTATCATTAGTTACCTTGCTATTTTTATATTTTCAGATTACAAAAAGCTTTATCTACCATCTATATACCACCTGTATCACCATCTCTTCGCCGAACTAGTGCACCTATACAATTTACCATTGTATTGGGTGTGTTGGGGACGCAAGAGACTCTTTCTTATTTGGTTGCAGGGTTGCTTGAGAGAGACCATCTTCATCCTACGCCTCCTACGGATTGATAAACCTTAGGTCATCCACTTGAGGGAAATTTGCTACTGTCCTACAAACCTCTGCACTTGGAGGCCCAACAACGTCTACAAGAAGAAGGTTGTGTAGTAGACATCAAGCTCTTTTCTGGCGCCGTTGCCGGGGAGGTTAGCGCTTGAAGGTATATCTTTAGATCTTGCAATCGAGTCTTTTAGTTTCTTGTTTTATCACTAGTTTAGTTTATAAAAGAAAACTAAAAAATGGAATTGAGTTTGTCTCATACGCTTCACCTTTTTAATATCTTTCGTGAGTATGATGGAAAGGATAATTGTGCTCAAGTGCTAGAAGAAGAAATCTATAAAATGTTTGGCACTAAATCTTTGAATGATGAGCATGATTGCAATGTTGTTAGTATGAATTCCTTGAATATCCATGATGCTAATGATATGCAAAGCCACAAGCTTGGGGAAGCTATGTTTGATGAAGATGATATTTTTTGTCCCCCAAGTTTTGATGAGCAAATTTATAATGATGATAGCATGCCTCCTACTTATGATAATTATTGTGATGATACATATGCTATAAAAAGTAGTGATGATTATATTTATAAAACTTGTCATGATTATGATTACCCTTTTTCTGAACATTACTCTTTTAATGTGGAAACAATTTATAGTATTCAAGTCTCTTCTGATACTCCCACTATTCCGATTAAGAAGAAATTTGCTTATGTGGAGAGTAATAAAATTTATATGCTTGTAGATCATGAAAAGAATGCTTTAGGTGCTGGTTATATTGTTGAATTCATTCATGATGCTACTGAAAATTATTATGAGGGAGGAACATATGCTTGTAGGAATTGCAATAATATCAAGTTTCCTCTCTATGTGCTTAAAATTTTGAAGTTATGCTTGTTTTACCTTCCTATGCAAGTTGATTCTTGTTCTCACATGTTGTTTGCTCACAAAATCCCTACGATAGAGCTTGTTGGGAGGCAACCCAATTTTATTTTAGTTCCTTGATTTTTGCTCCTGTTTAGTAATAAATAATTCATCTAGCCTCTGTTTAGATGTGGTTTTATGTCTTTAATTAGTTTTTGTGCCAAGTAGAACCTTTGGGAAGACTTGGGGAAAGTCTTGTTGATCATGCTGTAAAAAACAGAAACTTTAGCGCTCACGAGAATTGCTGCCATTTTTTGTTGGAGAGTGCTATTTAGTTAATTATTTTTGCAGATGATTAATAGATAGATTCCTCAGGTCCATCAATTTATTTGAGAATTTTATGAGTTCCAGAAGTATACGTTTGATCCATATTACTACAGACTGTTCTGTTTTTGACAGATTCTGTTTTTCATGTGTTGTTTACTTATTTTGATGAATCTATGGCTAGTAAAAGAGTTTATAAACCATAGGGAAGTTGGAATACATTAAGTTTAACACCAATATAAATAAATAATGAGTTCATTACAGTACCTTGAAGTGGTGATTTATTTTCTTATACTAACGGAGCTTACGAGTTTTCTGTTAAGTTTTGTGTTGTGAAGTTTTCAAGTTTTGGGTAAGGATTCGATGGACTATGGAATAAGGAGTGGCAAGAGCCTAAGTTTGGGGATGCCCAAGGCACCCCAAGGTAATATTCAAGGATAGCCAAGAGCAGAAGCTTGGGGATGCCCCGGAAGGCATCCCCTCTTTCGTCTTCGTTCATCGGTAACTTTACTTGGAGCTATATTTTTATTCGCCACATGATATGTGTTTTGCTTGGAGCGTCAATTTATTTTGTTAGGATTTGCTTTATGTTATTTAGAACAATGTTTTGCATCTTTTATTTCAATAAAAGTGGCATTGATAGCATTTACTATGCCTATTTTAGAAGCCCACATGTTGCTGTTTAAAAACAGAAAATTTACCGCTGTTGCAATAATTCCCTAGAAAACTCAGAATGTGATAAAATGTTGAAACCTTTTGAATATTAAGCTATGATAAATTTAATACAGTGGGAATTTTCTGTCATAATTTTTGGAGCTAGGGAAGTATGGATGTTGCAGCATTCTTTACAGACTATTCTGTTTAGGCAGATTGTTGTTATGTTTGCATTGTTTGCATATGTTTACTTCTTTAATGATTCTATTTGAGGATAGGACTATTAAATATGCAGAGGCATTTAGTATGCAATGTTGAATAATAATTTCAGTGATTTGCTACAGTAGAGTATGATAAGGTTTTTGCAATGGTTTATACTAACTTATCTCACGAGTCCTTGTTGAGTTTTGTGTGGATGAAGCTTTTGAGATTTAGGGAGACCATGATATGAGAGGAATTAAGAAGACACAAAATCTCAAGATTGGGGATGCCCAAGGCATCCCAAGATAATATTTCAAGAAGTATCAAGCATGTAGGCTTGGGGATGCCCCGGTTGGCATCCCACCTTTCTTCTTCAACAACTATCGGTTAGTTTCGGTTGATCCTAAGTTTTTGCTTCTTCACATGATGTTTGCCATTCTTAGAATGTCATTTTATTTTGTTTTGCTTTCTGTTTTAATAGAATACCAAGATCTGAAATTATTAAATGTTAGAGAGTCTTCACATAGTTGCATAATTATTCGACTACTCATTGATCTTCACTTATATCTTTCGGAGTAGTTTGTCATTTGCTCTAGTGCTTCACTTATATCTTTTAGAGCATGGTGGTAGTTTTATTTTGAAGAAATAGATGAACTCTCACGCTTCACTTAGATTATTTTGAGAGTCTTAAATAGCATGGTAATTTGCTTAAAATCCTAATATTCTAGGTATACAAGAATAGTAAAAACTTTCATATAGAGTATTGAATACTAAGAGAAGTTTGATGCTTGATGATTGTTTTGAGATATGGAGATAATAATATCAAAGTCGTGCTACTTGAGTAGGTGTGAAATTGAGAAATGCTTGTGCTGAAGTTTGCAAGTCCCGTAGCATGCACGTATGGTAAACGTTGTGTAACAAATTTGAAACATGAGGTGTTATTTGATTGTCCTCCTTATGAGTGGCGGTCGGGGACGAGCGATGGTCTTTTCCTACCAATCTATCCCCCTAGGAGCATGCGCGTAGTGCCGAGGTTTTGAATGACTTGTAGATTTTTGCAATAAGTATGTGAGTTCTTTATGACTAATGTCGAGTCCATGGATTATACACACTCTCACCCTTTCATCCTTGCTAGCCTCTTCGGTACCGTGCATTGCCCTTTCTCACATTGAGAGTTGGCGCAAACTTCGCCGGTGCATCCAAACCCCGTGATATGATACGCTCTGTCACACATAAACCTCCTTATATCTTCCTCAAAACAGCCACCATACCTACCTATTATGGCATTTCCCTAGCCATTCCGAGATATATTGCCATGCAACTTTCCACCATCCAGTTTATCATGACACATTCATCATTGTCATATTGCTTAGCATGATCATGTAGTTGACATAGTATTTGTGGCAAAGCCACCGTTCATAATTTTTTCATACTTGTCACTCTTGATTCATTGCATATCCCAGTACACCGCCGGAGGCATCCATATAGAGTCATACTTTGTTCTAGTATCGAGTGGTAATCATTGAGTTTTAAATAAATATAAGTGTGATGATCATCATTCAATAGAGCATTGTCCCAAAAAAAGAGAAAGGCCAAAGAAAAAAAAGAAGGCCCCAAAAAAAAAGAAAATAAATAAAAAGGGGCAATGCTACTATCCTTTTTTTCCACACTTGTGCTTCAAAGTAGCACCATGTTCTTCATATAGAGAGTCTCTTGAGTTATCACTTTCATATACTAGTGGGAATTTTCATTATAGAACTTGGCTTGTATATTCCAACAATGGGCCTCCTCAAGTGCCCTAGGTCTTCGTGAGCAAGCAAGTTGGATGCACACCCACTTAGTTTCTTTTGTTGAGATTTCATACATTTATAGCTCTAGTGCATCTGTTGCATGGCAATCCCTACTCCTTGCATTAACATCAATCGATGGGCATCTCCATAGCTCATTGATTAGCCTCGTTGATGTGAGACTTTCTCCTTTTTGTCTTCTTCACATAACCCCCTCATTATTCTATTCCACCCATAGTGCTATATCCATGGCTCGCACTCATGTATTGCATGAAAGTTTATAGGTTTGAGATTACTAAAGTATGAAACAATTGCTTGGCTTGTCATCGGGGTTGTGCATGATGAGAACATTCTTGTGTGATGAAAATGGAGTATGACTAAACTATATGATTTTGTAGGGATGAACTTTCTTTGGCCATGTTATTTTGAGAAGACATAATTGCTTAGTTAGTATGCTTGAAGTATTATTATTTTTATGTCAATATGAACTTTTGTCCTGAATCTTATGGATCTGAATATTCATGCCACAATTATGAAGAATTACATTGAAATTATGCCAAGTAGCACTCCACATCAAAAAATTTGTTTTTATCATTTACCTACTCGAGGACGAGCAGGAATTAAGCTTGGGGATGCTGATACGTCTCCAACGTATCTATAATTTTTGATTGCTCCATGCTATATTATCTACTGTTTTTGTTGTTTATGGGCTTTATTATACACTTTTATATCATTTTTTGGGACTAACCTATTTACCCAGAGCCCAGTGCCAGTTTCTGCTTTTACCCTGTTTTAGGGTTTCGAAGAAAAGGAAAATCAAAAGGAGTCCAATTGACCTGAAACTTCACGGAACTCATTTTTGGAAGGAAGGAAGCCCAGAAGACTTGGAGTGCACGTCGGGGGATTTGTGAGGAGGCCACGAGGCAGGGGGGTGCGCCCACCCCCCTGGGTGCGCCCTCCACCCTCGTGGGCCCCTCGTGCCCCCCCTGACGTACTTCTTCCGCCTATATATCTCCATATACCCTAAAACTTCCAGGGAGCAAAATAGATCGGGAGTTCCGGCGCCAGAAGCCTCCGTAGCCACCGAAAACCAATCTAGACCCGTTCCGGTACCCTGCCGGAGGGGGCAATCCCTCTCTGGGGGCCATCTTCATCATCCCAGTGCTCTCCATGACGAGGAGGGAGTAGTTCTCCCTTGGGGCTGAGGGTATGTACCAGTAGCTATGTGTTTGATCTCTCTCTCTCTCTCGTGTTCTTGAGGTGATACGATCTTGTCGTGAGCTTTGCTATTATATTTGGATCCTATGATGTTTCTTCCCCCCTATACTCTCTTGTAATGAATTGAGTTTCCCCTTTGGAGTTATCTTATCGGATTGAGTCTTTAAAGATTTGAGAACACTTAATGTATGTCTTGCCATGGATATCTGTGGTGACAATGGGATATCACGTGATTCACTTGATGTATGTTTTGGTGATCAACTTGCGGGTTCCGCCCATGAACCTATGCATAGGGGTTGGCAGACGTTCTCATCGTGATTCTCCGGTAGAACTTTGGGGCACTCTTTGAGGTCTTATGTGTTGGTTGAGTAGATGAATATGAGATTGTGTGATGCATATCGTATAATCATACCCACGGATACTTGAGGTGACATTGGAGTATCTAGGTGACACTAGGGTTTTGGTTGATTTTTGTCTTAAGGTGTTATTCTAGAACGAACTCTAGGGATGTTTGTGACACTTATAGGAATAGCCCAACGGATTGATTGGAAAGAATAACTTTGAGGTGGTTCCGTACCCTACCATAATCTCTTCGTTCGTCCTCCGCTATTAGTGACTTTGGAGTGACTCTTTGTTGCATGTTGAGGGATAGTTATGTGATCCAATTATGTTAGTATTGTTGAGGGGACTTACACTAGTGAAAGTATGAACCCTAGACCTTATTTCCACGCATCGCAATACCGATTACGCTCACTTTTATCATTAGTTACCTTGCTGTTTTTATATTTTCAGATTACAAAAACCTTTATCTACCATCTATATACCACTTGTATCACCATCTCTTCGTCGAACTAGTGCACCTATACAATTTACCATTGTATTGGGTGTGTTGGGGACACAAGAGACTCTTTGTTATTTGGTTGTAGGGTTGCTTGAGAGAGACCATCTTCATCCTACGCCTCCTACGGATTGATAAACCTTAGGACATCCACTTGAGGGAAATTTGCTACTGTCCTACAAACCTCTGCACTTGGAGGCCCAACAACGTCTACAAGAAGAAGGTTGTGTAGTAGACATCAAGTTGTAATTCAAGAACATCAGCCGCGAGTCCTAGATTAACAATGACTGCTTTGAGAAATATTTCCGGGAGATACACATCTTCCAAGTGGCTTCTGCATATGCAAACACTAAAACTTAAGATAAAATCATGTATGGAATAAAACTACCATCACATACTCATCTCTTTTTTGGAAAAAGGGAATATACTCCTACTAGATTAAATCTGAAGCTGAAGTTTACTTATCGGTGGCTCCTGATTGGCCAGTTACCAGCAGAATCAGAACCTTAGCTAGCTGCCATGTTGGAACACCTAACCTTGGTCATATCTAAGCCAGAAAATGCCTCTTGTGCACTAATTTAATCATCCTAGCCATAATAGGCCCTTGCTCGCCGTTTGGGCCACATTCCCTTGTTAATTAAACCATAACAGGATAGATGATCTCGATGCAAGATTCCACGCTTCGATCCACAAGATAACATATAGTACAAGCATTGTAGCCCGGAATCTGGAGTATATCTCCCCAAGATTCGACATCGAATATCTTGATCGACAAAGTCTCTACATTTGACCAAACATGCACATTTTCTTTTTCCGCCTTCTTCTTATGACCGATCGACCTAATAATATTAAAATTTGTGGGTTAATCAAACATGGATCTCAGAGTACTGGAGCTGCGGTAGTAGTTAGGCACTGAGGCTGCTCTTGTTAATTGCCAGCTCCTAGTTTTTTTCATCATGTGTTGGTCTCATGGAAGGCTGGTGATAGTCTGTTTACAATGATGTTAGCTAGTGTTTGTTTACTGCTGGCACTCAGCTCTGCTGTTCGGTTGTTCTCTGTCAGTTTTACTCAAAAAGAGGAGTTGAAGATGTGCTCCCGTTGCGGCCTCTAACCCAAATCAGTCATGTTGTCGTTCATTTTTAGTTTTTGAGAAACATGTCATCTGTTCTTTGTTCTTACTACTTCTTTTAGTACTGCATACACTTTGTATGGCTGAAGCTTCGCTGCTGCTAAACATCAGCCAATGCTGAATCAACAGCTCGCGTTGTCTTGAACATCATGTTGATAATATGAAGAATGGAGTATCTATGCTATAAATTTTTACTACTATTATGCATGTATTCACTTCTGCTGCTACTGTACTTGTGATGATGTTGTACTTGTGATGATGCTACTTGTGATCTTCTGAAATGACCCATTGGCGACTTCATTACGCGGGGATAATGATTTTGCAGGTACCCCTAGAGGCCCTTGAGTTTGCCTGAATGTCGATTAACTTCCGTTCCGGCAAATTCGGGTACTCCATATGTCCTATTTTCAGCAAAGGTCATGCTGAAATTTTCTGTGAATTTTAGCATGACTTTGCTAAAAATAGGACATATGGGGTACTTGCGACTAATGCATGGGTCGGGGTATCTTAGTACTTAAATAAGTAGGATCAACTGCCTCTTGTGTTATACATATAGAAGTGTGATATCAACTCATAGTTATTACTAATGTCAGTTGCTCGTCATCGATAAACCCTAATCTGGTAGGATGACCTACTAAAAAGCCCATACCACATATTCTATTTGGATGGCCCTGCTAACCCTTGACCATAAATACTTGAGATGGATGTAGCAGGCTTAAAGAAAGAAATGTTTTTAGGCCAACTTCACTGGGCCTGGCTGAAAATGCACAAGTGTGCATGACTAACAATATTCTATTGTAAAGCTAAACAGGAAAGAGGAACCAGTCATCCTAACCATTTGCTCTCAAAATTACCGCTTCACTTCTTACTACTGAAAATCTTAGACCATCTACATTCACCAATAGCTCAAACCAGTTCGAAGGGAGTGTTTTCACCACATTGTGGATTATGTTATTGGACCCAACAGATATTTGGAGAAGTAACTTCCTATTCACCTAAAGGAATGAATTATCTAAATCTCGATTCATCCTCATTAAAGCTTTCCATCTGAATGGATTCTGCTACCTATCTATCCTGTACAAGACCCTCCACATATGTTTCTAATTAGATACCTTTCTTTCAACTCTTAACCAGTTCCATTTCTCCACTAGAATTTTCCCTAGAACTTGTTATATCAACCAATCAACTCCTTATTAGAAGAACTCCACCAGAATTTTCCCTAGAATGCATGCAAGCTTCCAGGTCCTCGTAGGGTCTCCGTTATAACTTATAAGAACTTGGAAATGCAATCTATTAGTGCAAGAAGTGAATGAAACTCTATTACTTAGTTAAGATTTAACAAAATGTCAATATTACTTAATTAAGTAGGATGAACTTAGTTGTTATGATATTTTCAAGATGATATGATGATGATGACTTTTAGGGTGCCTCGTCATCGATAAACCCTAAATGATGAAAACTTAGGCTTTTGGGGTGCCTCGGCATCGACAAACCCTAAATGATATAACCTTGGCTTTTAGGGTGCCTCGGCATCGATAAACCCTAAATGATGAAAAGTAAGGCTTTTGGGGTGCCTCGGTGTCGAAAAACCTAAATGATATTACCTTGTCTTTTAGGGTGCCTCGGCGTCGACAAACCTTAAATGATAAAACCTTAGCTTTTAGGGTGCCTCGGCATCGATAAACCCCTAAATGATGAAAACTTAACTTAGCATTTAGGGTGCCTCAGTGTCGACAAACCCTAAATCATAAAAGCTTAGCTTTTAGGATGCCTCGGTGTCGACAAACCCTAAATGATGAGACCATGATAATTCCTCACAAACCAACCCTTAAATAACACTGAGCCATTATGCCGTCACCCTTGAAGCCTTGCGGGCATTTGCAACCCTTAGCTTGTTCATTCTGTAGATTTTTTTCAACTTAGAGATCTTGTTCCTTGACAATAACCAACTTTTTGACCAAACTTTTTTCCTATTTAGAGCGAAACATGGCCCACAGCAATGAGGCCGGCAGTTCGGGCAAGGCATTCTGGGAGCTGTCCCAGGAGATGGAGGAAGAACCTCACCGCTATGAGGACGCCACGGAAGACACCGATCCTGACTACACAACCCCTAGTGGCGTCGGGGATGACACCACTGATGGTGCCACCGAGGATGCCACCACTAATGATGGCAGTGCACGCACAGATGGCAGCCAACCGAAAAGGCAATGGAAGGACCGACGCTCGAACGTGCTCGGCACCGTGAAGGAGGAATTTACTAAAGTGTGCTCCGAGGGGCATCCAACGACGCCCAAAGAATTAGTCAAGGGGTACGCGGGATAGCTCGGGTGCATTCTCCAGAGCACCGTCTCGATCAACACCGAGAACCTAAGGCATCGTGACCGAGGGAATTTGCACAACCTGCTCTTCACGAAGCTGTACGAATGATACTAGTTCCCCGGTGACTTCGCAAACACACGCCTCTCAGGGAATAAAGTGAACAGTGCCGCCCTCACAAAGATGAGCACGACCCTGGCTACTTAGAGAGCCGCGGTGAAGAGAATGATTGAAAAAGGTGATAGTTATGAGAAGATCAAGGAGAAAAATCCTTCGATCAGCGAAGATGACTACCTAGAGTTCAAGATCAAGTGCGAGAGCAACGCAACCGTGGAATCAAGTCAGTGGGGGAAAGAGATGCGGGACTTGAACTTAGGGGTCTACAAAATAGGTCCCGGCGGTTACAGAGTGGCGGAACCTATATGGGACCAGGAGGATGCGGAGCGTGCCGAGCAAGGCCTACCACTCCTCTTCGAGAAATACCATGACAAGCAGACCAGGAACTATGTCAGGGCCCGGTACAAGATTGACCCGGTAACCAAGGAGCTTACCACGAATCCAAAGACCAAGGCGCTTGAGGTTGTTCTGGTAAGGAATACACCACCGCGTAATTAGCTCCATATGGTTGCATTCTAATTAATGAAGCCAAATTTCTAAATGGTTCACGTTCCTTCCGTAGGACACTGAAAGCAGTAGCGCGGGGTTGTCTCAGAGCTCCCTTTTCGACACCCCTTTAAATAGGGCGTTGAACGTAATTAAAAACAAGGATAAGCTCAGTAAGCCGACGTCAGTTGGTCGTGTGGCCGGCAAAGGCTTGTCCACAAAATGGTTGGAATACTATACCGCTGCGCGAAAGGAGAGAAAGACCAGCCTGGAAAGCCAGGAGCACGAGGTTCAAGAACTCAAGGCAAAAGTGGCGCGGATTCCGGAGATAGTCGAAGAGCAAGTGTGAGACCAACTGGGAGCGGCGATCACTTCCATTATGCCTACCTTGCTTGAGGGGCTGCAGGCGGCCAACAGGGGCATCCCCCGATTCCCAGCTTCACGAGCAGCAATTCACACAACGCGCCGGCGGCACCATTGGTGTCTCCGGTGGAGGCAGCATTGGTGTCTCCGGCGTCAGTGCCGACATTGGAGCTTAATGCACCCGGGTGTGGGAAGAATACGCCGGCCGGCACCTCGGTAGCAAGCGGCCCCTCCATCACTTGCACGCCCGCCGTTGGTGGTGCCTCGACATTAGCCAAGCTCGACGCCATCACGGTAACTAAGCCTCTCGGCCAATGACTTCATCTCCTTGCCTTTGACTGGGCATCCCTGATGCCCTACATGTTTTCGCAGGGCGTCGCCGATGTTCCATGCACTCTTCTGCACTTCGTGAACGGCAAGTTGATCGATATCGCCAAGGCCAGAATCGTTCAACCGGACAACCGCCTGTTCCACGGTAATCCGATGCTACCCAACGTGTATAGGGTTCAACTGGTTCGGGTGCTGCGGGGCTGCGACGACTTGTTACCTCCGTATTGACCCCTTGGGGCCGACGAAGATGATGTGATGACCCTCAACGCCTGCATAGGCTGGTCCATGCTTTTGCCGAAGAGCCAGATTCGTTTGGGGGCGGGGGACACCACCCCACAGACAACACCGCTAGTCGTGCCGGCGCCAAGCCATGGCAAGACCGCCGCAACGCTACCGAACGACGACGATAAACAGATGGTCGATCCGGACATGCATATGGCACAAGATCTGGACGATGACGATGGTACATTTACCAGGGTCGATAAGTACTTCAACGATCATGGGTACGATGACGAATTCTTGGGGCCTCCTTCTCAAGAACCCAACCCTGCAAAAGATGACTGCGATCTAGATGGCACCACGAAGAAACCCAATTGCAACAGGCGTCGTCTGGCATTCAGTTCTCAGGAGACACCTCCAGCTGCCACCTTCACCGAGCCTCAGATAGACAAGGTGCCAAATATTATTAGCCCCAACACACTCAAGAAGGCTGTCTCTGAGCAGAACTCGATCCCATTACAAAAGAAGAAGAAAGGACGAAAAAGAAAGAATAACAAGGGTGCGAGCCAGCCGACACCGAGTACGATCCGTGCTCAGGACGGGCCACCTACATCTAAGGATATATCGAGGAGGGTGCATGTGGCGGGTAGGCCGATGCTACCGACTAATCTGCTCAATGCTGCAACCGGTGCTATGCGGAGTCTGCATGACAGTGTTCTTTCTTTGGAGAAGCGGCGTCTCTCCGAGAATGATGTGGCATACCCGGTTTTCGTGGCCAAGGTGCCAGAGGGCAAGGGCTTTGTCGATAGCACCATCGGGGGTATGATCGTCCTACGGTTTGATGACATCTTCACGATGTTTAACCTTCATCCGCTGCACTACACCTTCGTTCGGCTATTTTCGCTAAGTATGGAGATGCGGATCATTAGAGACAAGACCCCAGACATCGTGATAGTCGACCCGTTCTACATGCGTGCCAAGATCTTGGGCAGCGCTGGGGACCGGCAAGTCGCGAGTTCATACCTCGAAGGCGTCATTCTGGCAAACCCAGATAAGGATAACTTCCTTGTGCCTTACTTTCCCGAGTAAGTCATCCCCTCACCGCCCCGTAACATATGATTTCTTAGATTTCGATCGTTCTTTTTTCTCTAACATTCCGTGTTTTGTGCAGTGACACACGTTGCACACTCATCCTCTTAAGCCCGAACTATTCCATGCCCACGTATTTCGACTCGGACCGTTAGTCGAATAAAGACAACACAAATATCAAGAAAGTTCTTGATGATGTTCTCCCCGGCTACGCCAAATCTGGAGGCACCTTCAGGAGGCCAATTCTTAGGTACGGCAAGCATGTGTTCACCCACGTAACAACGTTCCCCTGCGTCAAGCAGCCGCCTGGCGGTCAGAAGGATGCCTACTACACCCTCCATCACATGCGGGCGATCATACGGGACCATAATCGACTTCTGCTACCAAATAGTCTCAAAGATTGGGCCACACGCTTGTCGGCAATCCAGGACGCGAACCTCAGACAAGAATTCTTTTGCATCCAGTCGAAGTTTGCGGAAATCATCCATCAAGATGTCCTTCATACCTCGAAGCAGTTCTACCTCAGATATCAACCGTCCAACAGTGAAATAGAAACAACAGTACAAACGCAGGCTGACAACGATCGCGATCTCATGACCATCACGAAAGACAACAGCTTCATCCACGCTCCGGTCCCTGAGTCGAGTCGAAAGTAGTGATGCTATGTAGTTCTGAAATATCGATTAGCTCATGTTGTAACTAAACTTTAATGAACTTGTATGTCTCTTTGGTTTGGACAGTCGTTCAACTTATATGTAATCGATGCTATTTATTATTAGGACCATGAATCGTGCTATTAATGTGTTGCTTTTCTCTTCCGATCCTTTTGTTGCATACTTATATATTGCTTATGTATTGTTTGTGAATTGCTACTAACATTTTGTTTGTCTAGTGCATAGAGATGCCATCGTATGTCATGTACAAGGGTAAGGTTCCCGGAGTCTACGACGACTAGGAGGAGTGTCAGAGATAGGTTCACCATTTCAGCGGTAACAATTACAAAGGGTACACCACTAGGGCGGAGGCGGAAGCTAGATACGCGTGCTATCTAGCAGGAGAAAGGAGGGAGCGGAGGAGGAACCGGATGAAGACCAGTTTCATCGCGATGATGCTCATCGTGGTGGCCGCAGCTCTCTTCTATGTGATGGTAGTTTAGATGATCGATATCGACTTGTAATGTGAAAACAAACTCGCTACTCGCGGTCTCGAGACTTGTAGTGTTCTAACTTTGTTCGGTCTTTTGAATTCGGAGACTAATATGATGAATTGTATTCGGAGACTAATCTTCTATTTGTATTTGATAAATCTGCTGTTTATATGTTGTGTTATCTATATTCTGTGCAGTAATATATCTTGTAACCTGTGAAAATATCAGAAAAGAAAAAAAATCCTAATATTCATACTAGTGGCGCACCATACTGCACTTTAGTGGCGCACTGCAATAAACATACTAGTGGCGCATTACCTAGAAGTGCGCCATTAGTAACCCACAGGACAAGGTAAATGTGGCCCCCTAGGAGGCATAGTAATGGTGCACCAGGGGACATATTAATGGCGCACTGCCAGGTGCGCCACTATTATCTGGGATACTAATGGCGCACCAGGGGTGCGCCATTAGTACTTGTTACTAGTGGCGTGTTAATAGTGGCACACCTGTAGTGCGCCATTAATGGCCAAAACAGGTGCGCCACTAATTAGCCTTTTCCTAGTAGTGAGAGCATTGTCCCATGTGAGGAAAGGATGATGGAAGCTATGATTCCCTCACAAGTTGGGATGAGACTCTGGACTTAAAAAATAAAAGAGGCCAAAGAGCCCCCCGAAAAAGAGGCCAAAGATCCCAAACAAAAAAACAAAAAAATGAGAGAAAAAGAGAGAAGGAACAATGTTACTATCCTTTTTCCACACTTGTGCTTCAAAGTAGCACCATGTTCTTCATGATAGAGAGTCTCCTATTTTATCACTTCCATATACTAGTGGGAATTTTTCATTATAGAACTTGGCTTGTATATTCCAATGATGGGCTTCCTAAAATTTCCCTAGGTCTTCGTGAGCAAGCAAGTTGGATGCACACCCACTTAGTTTCTTTTTGAGCTTTCATACACTCATAGCTCTAGCGCATCCGTTGCATGGCAATCCCTACTCACTTGCATCGATATCAATTGGTGGGCATCTCCATAGCCCATTAATTTGCCTAGTTGATGTAAGACTTTCTCCTTTTTGTCTTCTCCTCACAACCTCCACCATATTCTATTCCACCTATAATGCTATGTCAATGGCTCACGCTCATGTATTGCATGAAAGTTGAAAAAGCATCATAACATTAAAAGTATGAAACAATTGCTTGGCTTGTCATCGGGGTTGTGCATGATGAAATATTTTGTGTGATGAAGATAGAGCATAGCCAGACTATATGATTTTGTAGGGATAACTTTCTTTGGCTATGTTATTTTGAGAAGACATGATTGCTTTATTATTATCCATGAAGTATTGTGATGCCCTCAATTTGACCGTACATTAATCATACACACAAATGTGTACGATCAAGATCAAGGACTCATGGGAAGATATCACAACACAACTCTAGACACAAATTAAAATAATACAAGCTTTATATTACAAGCCAGGGGCCTCGAGGGCTCGAATACATAAGCTCAAATACACAAGAGTCAGCAGAAGCAATAATATCTGAGTACAGACATAAGTTAAACAAGATTGCCTTAAGAAGGCTAGCACAAAGGTAGCAACGATCGAAAAGGCAAGGCCACCTGCCTGGGACCTCCTAACTGCTCCTCGAAGTTGAACTCCACGTAGAATCATCCTCGGGATCCTCTGGCTCCTGGACTCCATCATATGATCGCAATAACCGGGAAAGGGGAAAAAGAAGTAGCAAAGCAACCATGAGTACTCATCCAAAGTACTCGCAAGCAAGGATCTACACTACATATGCAGTGGTATCAATAAAAAGGGTAGTATCTGTGGACTGGACTGCAGAATGCCAGAATAAGAGGGGGTAGCTAGTCCTATTGAGGACTACGCTTCTGGCCGCCTCCATCTTGCAGCATGTAGAAGAGAGTAGATGGTAATTTCACCAAGTACCATCACATAACATAATCCTACCCGGCGATCCTCCCCTCATCGCCCTGTGAGAGAGCGATCACCGGGTTGTATCTGGCACTTGGAAGGGTGTATTTTATTAAGTATCCAGTTCTAGTTGTCATAAGGTCAATGTACAACTCCGGGTCGTCCTTTTACCGAGGGACACGGCTATTCTAATGGATAAACTTCCCTGCAGGGGTGCACCACATTTCCCAACACGCTCGATCCCCTTTGGCCGGACACACTTTCCTGGGTCATGCCCGACCTCGGAAGATCAACACGTCGCAGCCCCACCTATGCACAACTGAGAGGTCAGCACGCCGGTCTAAATCCTATGCGCGCAGGGGTCTAGGCCCATCGCCCATTGCACACCTGCATGTTACATACGCGGCCGGTGAGCAGACCTAGCAACCTCCATTACATTGCGTTACGCGGTCCAACCCGGCGCGCGCCGCTCAGTGGCTGACGTCACGAAGGCTTTGGCTGATACCAGGACATCGAGTGCCTATAACCGTTCCTGCGTAGTTGGTTAGTGTATATAGGCCAGTGGCGAGACTCAGATCAAATACTAAGATCTCGTTAAGCATGTTAATTGATGTAACCACGGATGCCGACCAGGGCCAGGCCCACCTCTCTCCTAGGTGGCCTCAACCTGCCCTGTCGCTCCGCCACAAAGATCCACCCAGAGGGCCGTCGGGACAAAGGTCCTTTCAGCCCCCAATATGTGAATCACTCGCGAGTACTCTATGAGCTGACCCGTCTTTAGTCATCACATGTATCATGTATATGTATATAGGTATATACCCGTGATCACCTCCCTAGTGATCACGGCCCGATAGTATAGCACGACAGACGGACAAGAATGTAGGGCCACTAATGATAAACTAGCATCCTATACTAAGCATTTAGGATTATAGGTAAGGTATCAACAACTGTAGCAACAATGACAGGCTATGCAACAGAATAGGATTAACCGAAACTAGTAACATGCTACACTACTCTAATGCAAGCAGTAGACAGAAGGAATATGCGATATCTGGTGAACAAGGGGGGGGGGGGCTTGCCTGGTTGCTCTAGCAAGAAGGAGGGGTCGTCAACACCGTAGTCGTGCTGGGTAGCAGCGGTGTCGGTCTTAGAGTCTAGCGAGAGAAGAGGGGGACGAAACAATAAATATAATGCAAACATATGCATGACGATGCATGACATGACAATGAGCGTTGCTAGGTGTGCCCTAACGCGGTAGTAGGTGATGCCGGCGAAGGGGAAAACATCCGGGAAAGTATTCCCGGTGTTTGACGTTTTCGGGCAGATGAAACGGAGGTGGATTGTTGCATGTTCGCTATGCTAGGGGCGTGCGGCGGACGAATGGACTGCTTATTCGGATTCGTCTCGTCGTTCTGAGAAACTTTCATGTAGAAAACTTTTTCATCTAACCTATAGATTAATTTATATTATTTTTCAATGTTTTAGGCATTTTCTGAAATTCTCTAAAATTTTGGTAAGTCCGAGAATTGGACAGTTTTAAACATCACTTAGATGTTTTTTGAAGGCTATTGCTATTGATCTGTACATCCTATTATTTTGTTCCTTATATCAATTGTGAGGAATTTTCTGCGATCTACATGTTAGTATCGCTTTTATCCATATTAGAGCTCATTAGCTTGATCATCAACAGCTCTAAAGTAGCCATGAAAATAAAGATGTTTTCAGTCTTTCACTTAAACAGAACTTAGACTTTTGTCATTTTCATAACATTTAAACCTCACACCTTTTGAATTTGGTGCAATGAAATGTTTTGAACCTTGTCAAGTGTACTACATAACCGTATAATTTTTACCCATGTTGGGAAAAGTTTTATTGTTGTTTTGCTGTTGCACAAATTGGCATCCATTGTAGATTTGCAAAAGCTAGCATGCGCTAGAGTGCACACACCAAACACATAGCACGCACACATACACACGACACACACACATCACGCACACTCGCACTGGCCATGGCCGGCTGTAGCAGCAGCGCAGAGCAGCAGCAGTATAGAGCAGCAGCAATAGCAGCTAGCACGGATCGGCAGCACAATAGCGGCGCAAGGCAGCGGCAGCGTAGTAGAGCAACGAGCAGCAGCGACAATGGTCAGGAGCAACGGCAACAACACGGGCGGGGAGCGACGAGCAGAGGTGGCACAGCTGGGCGCGCGCATGCGCTAGGCGCGACCGGAGAAGCGAGCAGCGGGGGGGGGGGGGCGCACGTGGACAGCGTGGTGAAGCAAAAGGCGCGCGAGTGCGGCCAGGGGCGCGCGCATACGCGGTGAGCACGAACAGAGGCGAGTGGGCACGCGGAGCTTCGGGCGAGCTCAAGGGCGGCGGCTACTGCACGGATTCTAAGGGGGGGGGGAGAAGGGGACTTGGACGAGGGCCTCACAGTGGTTCTCGATGACGTGCTCGGGTAGGCCGGGGGAGCGCTGAGGGAGGAGATCCAGGGTGGGGTAGTGGAGACCGGACGTGGGGAAGACGCCCGATGGCGAGCGCTCGGGGCGTCCTGGTTCGATTGGAAGCTCGGAGAAGACGTAGTCGTCCACGAGAGTCCTCCTGGACATCTCCTCAGGCGACGGGGAGCACGATGGCCACAACGATGACGTCGAACATGGCGAGCACGCCTCGAGCGAGATCTAAAATGAGAAAGATACTGAACAAGGGGGAGAATGGGGATTAGGGTTTCTCCTGGGGGTTGGGGTGGTCTTATCTTTCTCTAGATGGTCGTGGATGCTCGACACGAGATCAATCGAGCGTGTGGATGGCGTGTGCGCGGCCACGGCAGGGCTCCTGTACATGAGGTGGGAGGAGACTGGAGGTGGGCTAGGTCATGAACTGTAGCGCTGGGCCTAAGTGCATAGTGTCTTTCTTCTTTTTCCTTGTTCCTTTTCTGTTTTCCATTTGCAGCTACTGTTTTGCATCAATCCTTGAACCAAAGGACTTTTGTAAAATGTGGAGCTTTGACATATAAATACTCTACATTATTTAGCACTGCCACAAAAAGTGTGAGGATTATTTGACTCTACTTGAATTTTTTTTAAATAGAAATGATTTAATTTGGGTTTGTTTTGCTACTACCTTAAACATGTTAGAGGCAAATTAATATTTAAAATAATATTGGTTTCTGTATGAAAATCCCTAGCGATTATTTGCAAAATCATGCACTATTTAGTTTGCATTTTTGAAGATGCAAAAAATTTGACTTGCAATTTAAATTTGAATTTGACCTTGATTTTTGGACAAGTGGCGATTTGCATAGTAACTATGATTACCTAGCCGCCATTAGGGGGAGTTTATTGTAGCATGATTCTCGGGTGTTACAAGTCTCCTCCACTACAAGAAATCTCGTCCCGAGATTTAAGAGGTAGGGTGACGGGGAAAAGACTTGGTTACGAAGTTCTATCGAGTCTTCTCGGTCTTAGTTGCCCTTCTCGAAGAAGTTGATCCCTCTTGTTGATGTCTTCATTTCTCTGCTTCATGTCATCGTGATGAAGTCATCATACTTTCTTCGTAAACTCCATCGTACGTACGACAAGGGGTAACTTTGGAAAAATGGACCGCTACAATGTTGCTTATCTAGTAGATAACAGCAGGATGGGTGGCGGAAAGTAACTCTCGAATTGAAACTTAAGAAATCATCGAGAGCAAAGTAAGAAGGTGCAAAATGGAAGTTTCAAGCAGGCAGGCTATAGTTTGATGCCTGAAACAGGGCATGAAAAGGGTTCAAAGCAACGGGAACAAGTATTACGTTTGATACCAGAATTGATGATCTCTCAGAAGTGGCTCGTGAATTTACATACGAGGCCACGCGCAAGGAACAACCTTGGGATCAAGGGGGTGTACAGAAGAGTCAGGTTTCAATCCTGTGGAACTATGGGTTATGGGCCCACCATGTGGTTAAAAGTAGGAAGGGCGTTGACATCTTGCATGGTCATGATAGCAAGACGTGTCAGAGGGTAGCCTATCAGTTATGTCGGCAACAATGTCGGTACCAAGGGCGAGGGACGAAGAGAACAATTTTCCTGCTCATTTAACGAGGCGGATCAATAGCCAAAGTTCTCGTAAATCGGTGGTTACCGGAATGTCATCAGCAATAGTAACAGGGTCTTGCTGACAGAATTGTACACCGAGGTGTTTACATAAGCAGGAAAATATTACTGCTTAGATCATATAGATCACAAGAAACGTTAAACCAACCAATGGAAAGGAAGTATGATTATCAGATTAAACAGAACAATGGAAAGGAAAATGTGTTTAAACACATATTTCAAGGGTATATCCTTCCCAAGGACAAGTAGAGCATGATATCTGTGACGCCCCCAGTTTGACCGTACACTAATCATACACGCAAATGTGTACGATCAAGATCAAGGACTCACGGGAAGATATCACAACACAACTCTAGACACAAAATAAAATAATACAAGCTTTATATTACAAGACAGGGGCCTCGAGGGCTCGAATACATAAGCTCGAATACACAAGAGTCAGCGGAAGCAACAATATCTGAGTACAAACATAAGTTAAACAAGTTTGCCTTAAGAAGGCTAGCACAAAAGCATCTATGATCGAAAAGGCAAGGCCTCCTGCCTGGGAGCCTCCTAACTACTCCAGGTCGTCAGCGGCCATCACGTAGTAGTAGGCATCCTCGGGGTAGTAATAGTCATCAGTGGTGTCGTCTGGCTCCTGGGATCCGTCATCTGGTCGTAACAATCGAGTATGGGAGAAAAAGAGGTAGCAAAGCAACCGTGAGTACTCATCCAAAGTACTCGCAAGACTTACATCAGAACTAAACTAAGTATGCATCTGTATCAAGGATTGGGTTGTATCTGTGGACTAAACTGCAGAATGCCTGAAGGGAAGGGGAAAGCCTAGCCTATCAAAGACTAGCATCTTCAAGCATCTTCAAGCATCTTGCATCATATAGAAGAGTACAGATCAACATAATGTAAAGTAGTAGTAGTGTTATCAACCTCGGCCAGAGATCCTTTCTCGACTCCTAGCGAGAAAGCAATCCCAGAGCCATACTATCCATTTCTCATATCCATCTCTCATCTCAAGTGTCCAGTTCTAGTTGTATCGATCGGGATACAACTCCAAGTGTCCGTTACCGTAGGACAGGCTATCGATAGATGTTTTCTTCCCTGCAGGGGTGCACCAACTTACCCACCACACTCGATTAACTCTGACCGGACACACTTTCCTGGGTCATGCCCGGCCTCAGCCAAACAATACGCCGCAACCTGACCTAGGCTTAATAGAGAGGTCAGCATGCCGGACTAATCCTATGCCCCCGGGGTCTTGGGCCATCGCCCCGAGAACTCCTGCATGTTGCATGGGCGGGCGGCGAGCAGACCTAGCTACCTCCTTAAAAAAAGGCAGGATCTTACCAGTCCAACCCAGCGCGCGCCGCTCAGTCACGGACGTCTAATAAGCTTCGGCTGATGTATACGACGCAGAACACCCATACAATGCCCACGTGATGGTTAGTGCTATCAGGCCAGAGGCCCCTCGGATCAAATATCCAAACAGTTAGTGCGTTGGCAGTGCGGTCACGAGCAGAGACTCGCGAAAGATGTGACCCCGTCGCCCCGTATCGAGTAATTGCGGCAAGGGGTAAGAATGCCCGACCACTCCTCGTTAGTATCTCGCGGGCACCTTCTAGGTCAAACCGACTCCACATCACTCGCTATTAAGCTCGTGCGGGTACCCCTCAGGGCCGACCCATCTTTAATAACATGGTTCAGTGTAAACTCATAGTAACCATAGTAATTGTGTGTCTAACACCAAGGGGGGAACCCGAGGAATCACCCCCGGTGAATTCCACTCGATGTAAACATCAAGGTGAACATAAGAGGATCCCCCTCGAGGTGCACCCGAAATATGGGGTTAGGTTGCATGATCAACGTTAGAATGGTGATTCAATAACCAATAGTCTAAGAATGAACTATCGACCATTAACTTCAAAGCAATTGGGTTGCTAGAAGTTTTGAATTCGCACGTCATAGTTCAATTGTCGGTTTTCTAGTTAGATACAACACAGGGACCAAGGAACGAACGGAGATGGCAAGAGGTATCACTTGTATCAAGAATTCTTAAAGAGGTGGTGAAATTCTCACAACATTCTTGATATATAATATGGTAAAACTTCAAGGTAGGACATAAGATAAGCTGGATAGCCAGGAACTCAAGGTACAACCACAACACGAACAAGTTTGTGTTGGATAGAAGGCAAGGAAGTAGTCGATGAAAACACAAATTACCAAGGGGCAAGGATGGTAATCCCCATCAGGAATTCGATTGATATCCTGGAAGAGCTCAAAATGCTGATGATGATCACGGCACATTTATCGAGAGATCTCATGAAGATGTAATCGATAGGTGAGGACATCAAATCAAAGGAATGATGAAGCGAAAGGTTATTGGAACCATGGGTATGGCACAAACTGGAAATCAAGCTTGCTGTTCAAGGCGAAATGACATGACGAGGCAGATCGACATAAGCTTAGCTCATTGTCAAAAATTTGCTCCAAGAAGAAGGGCCAGGTAGCACAGTTAAAATTTTGCACGATAATGATATGGCCAATCAGGCTAGGAATGACTTGAAGGGTTATTAAACTCATAAGCAATGAAAATTACTTAGAGTTAATGAATCAGATTACGGACTCGATTCACTATCGGTGTCCCTGAGTGTCTAACAACCCAGAACCCGGGGAAAAATAGGAATTAGTGAGAAATAATACTTGAAGAAGAACACATAAGAAGGAATATGATTATGTGATTTTATTGAGATACCACGGGTAATACTCTAACGTAGAACATAATAGAGGTTGCAGAGGTGTATTAATCTACAAAAGACAAGTGCTTTAACTAGTCCGAGAAATGGAATCAAGGAGAAAATAAGATCGGAACCACGATTGCAAAGGATCAATTCACAGATACCAAATGATATTATATCAAGGGAATAGTTATTATTACAAGAAACTTCCATGATAGGATATACATCGTGTCCATGTGCATGAACACAAAGTTCAGGGTCGACTCCCACTTCTTCAATGTATAACCTTCCATTCACCTCTCGCTTTTCGAAAATGACATTAGTTGTCGAAAGTTTTACCTGGTGCAATACTAGATAATTATGAACCGTGAAATCTTTCAGGTTCACACAGAGTAAGGAAGGCATAGGTTTAATCCATCTAGGCATCTTATGAACACATACCACCAACTTCAGGAGCGAATAACTCAAGCTCGGGAGCAGAGCATGGTTGACAAAAGCAGGGGATACAATTTACCAAAGGCATTATGTATCTGAAGAAAGGCTCACAAGTTTAATGAATATGAAGGACGGTGTCGGACAAAATCCAACAAAGGATCTGCTGGTCCATAAGGGATCTGATGTGAGTATCGGTACTCAACCAGAGGAAGAAAGAATGCAAGGAGACCAGGTTATAGAAACAACTGACTAACTCAAAGCTCAAATGCAAAGGAATTATGAATTCCAAGACAAGGGATCAGAAGCAATGCTCTGATTAGGGATGGATAAGTTGAATAGCCTTAGGGGTACTATCGATGGCAATTTGGTTGGCCGAGATCCAGATCATCTTTAAAATGGCGTTTGAGCTGGAAGGATGAATTCTAGGATCTGGTTGAGGATTGCGAGCATTCACACTTATTGAATCAATGGGCTCAAAATGATAGTGGCAAAGGATGCCAATAACATTACTATACTTATGGGATTAACCATAATGCAAGAAAGCAAGAATTTCAAGAGCAATAAGCTACCGAGGATTTTTGGAAGATCAACTAGTATTTCAAAGACTTTTGTGAAACACATGAACAACTAGGGAGAAACAAATCCTCGTTGTGTGTGAGGATTAATTTGTAGGTGTATTCAGGCGACAAGGAACTGCAAGGCAGTAGGCACAAGGATTCTCGGAACAACAACGAGTATTTCGGGGTATCTTGTAATAACAAGAGCAATTGGGGACTAAGGTAAGAATGTCAAGTGCATGTAGTATCTATAGGGGTTGACGGTGGAAGGGAATTGCAAACACAATGAGCACAAGTTCTTGGGATAACATCGGAGAGTATCTTCTGAATCTTCTGGTGCAGCAGGGGATCATCTGTAACAATGGGCTCTCTGGAAGGAAGTAATTAGGAGAACCTAGAGTTAGAGTTAGCAAAACCATTTAAGCTGAATAGAAGAGAGATTAGAATCCTAGAGTATAGACGAGGAGTAAAAGATCGTAATACCACCCAATGGCGATGTGGGACCGTAAGACACACATCCATGTTAGTAAAAGTTTTGTAATGTCTAGACTCGACTTCGGCCAAGGAGTGTGGATGGGGATTCCTACAGACAGTCGGCTCTGATACCAACTTGTGACGCCCTCGATTTGACCGTGCATTAATCATACACGCAAATGTGTACGATCAAGATCAAGGACTCACGAGAAGATATCACAACACAACTCTAGGCACAAATTAAAATAATACAATCTTTATATTACAAGCCAGGGGCCTCGAGGGCTCGAACACATAAGCTCAAATACACAAGAGTCAGCGGAAGCAATAATATCTGAGTACAGACATAAGTTAAAAAAGATTGCCTTAAGAAGGCTAGCAGAAAGGTAGCAATGATCGAAAAGGCATGGCCTCCTGCCTGGGACCTCCTAACTACTCCTCGAAGTTGAACTCCACGTAGAATCATCCTCGAGATCCTCTGGCTCCTGGACTCCATCATATGATCACAATAACCGTGAAAGGGGAAAAAGAAGTAGCAAAGCAACCATGAGTACTCATCCAAAGTACTCGCAAGCAAGGATCTACACTACATATGCATTGGTATCAATGAAAAAGGTAGTATCTGTGGACTGAACTGCAGAATGCCAGAATAAGAGGGGGATAGCTAGTCCTATCGAGGACTACACTTCTGGCCGCCTCCATCTTGCAGCATGTAGAAGAGAGTAGATGGTAATTTCACCGAGTATCATCGCATAGCATAATCCTACCCGGTGATCCTCCCCTCCTCGCCCTGTGAGAGAGCGATCACCGGGTTGTATCTGGCACTTGGAAGGGTGTATTTTATTAAGTATCCAGTTCTAGTTGTCATAAGATCAAGGTACAACTCCGGGTCATCCTTTTACCGAGGGACACGGCTATTCGAATAGATAAACTTCCCTATAGGGGTGCACCACATTTCCCAACACGCTCGATCCCCTTTGGTCGGACACACTTTCCTGGTCATGCTCAGCCTTGGAAGTTCAACATGTCGTAGCCCCACCTAGGGACAACTGAGAGGTCATCACGCCGGTCTAAATCCTATGCGCGCAGGGGTCTGGGCCCATCGCCCATTGCACACCTGCACGTTGTGTACGCGGCCGGTGAGCAGACCTAGCAACCTCCATTACAAAGGTAGTTTCGTTACGCGGTCCAACCCGGCGCGCGCCGCTCAGTCGCTGACATCACGAAGGCTTCGGCTAATACCACGACGTCGAGTGCCCATAACTGTTCGCGCGTAGTTGGTTAGTGCATATAGGCCAGTGGCCAGACTCAGATCAAATACCAAGATCTCATTAAGTGTGTTAATTGATGTAACCATGGATGCCGACCAGGGCCATGCCCATCTCTCTCCTAGGTGGTCTCAACCTGTCCTGTCGCTCGGCCACAAAGATCCACCCAGAGGGTTGTCTGGACAAAGGTCCTTTCAGCCCCCAATATGTGAATCACTTGCCGGTACTCTACGAGCCGACCCGTCTTTAGTCATCACATGTATCATGTATATGTATATAGGTATATACCCGTGATCACCTCCCTAGTGATCATGGCCCGATAGTATAGCACAGCAGACGGACAAGAATGTAGGGCCATTGATGATAAACTAGCATCCTATATTAAGCATTTAGGATTGCAGGTAAGGTATCAACAACTGTAGCAACAATGACAGGCTATGCAATAGAATAGGATTAACCGAAAGCAGTAACATGCTACACTACTCTAATGCAAGAAGTAGAGAGAAGGAATAGGTGATATCTGGTGATCAAGGGGGGGGGCTTGCCTAGTTGCTCTGGCAAGAAGGAGGGGTCGTCAACACCGTAGTCATACTGGGTAGCAGCGGTGTCGGTCTCAGTGTCTAGCGAGAGAATAGGGGGAAGAAACAATAAATATAATGCAAACATATGCATGATGATGCATGACATGACAATGAGCGTTGCTAGGTGTGCCCTAATGCAGTAGTAGGTGATGCCGGCGAAGGGGAAAACATCCGGGAAAGTATTCCCAATGTTTGACGTTTTCGGGCAGATGAAACAGAGGTGGATTGTTGCATGTTCGCTATTCTAGGGACGTGCGTCGGACGAACGGACTGCGTATTCGGATTAGTCTCGTTGTTCTGAGAAACTTTCATGTAGAAAACTTTTTCATCTGACCTACAGATTAATTTATATGATTTTTCAAAGTTTTAGGCGTTTTCTGAAATTCTCTAAAATTTTGGTAAGTCCGAGAATTTGACAGTTTTAAACATCACTTAGACGTTTTTCGGAGGCTATTGCTATTGATCTGTACATCCTATTATTTTGTGCCTTATATCAATTGTGAGGAATTTTCTGCGATCTACATGTTAGTATCGCCTCTATCCACATTAGAGCTCATTAGCTTGATCATCAACAGCTCTAAAGTAGCCATGAAAATAAAGATGTTTTTAGTCTTTCACTTAATAGAACTTAGACTTTTGTCATTTTCATAGCATTTAAAACTCACAACTTTTGAATTTGGTGCAATGAAATGTTTTGAACCTTGTCAAGTGTACTACATAACCGTATAATTTTTACCCATGTTGGGAAAAGTTTTGTTGTTGTTTTGCTGTTGCACAAATTGGCATCCATTGTACATTTTCAAAAGCTAGCATGCGCTAGAGTGCACACACCAAACACACATCACACACACATACACACGACACACACACACACATAACACGCACACTCACACGGGCACTAGCCATGGCCGCCGTAGCAGCGGCGCAGAGCAGCAGTAGTATAGAGCAGCGGCAACAACAACTAGCATGGGTCGGCAGCACAGCAGCGGCAGCGCACCATCGCAACCAGAAGCAGCGACAGCGGTGAGGAGTAATGGCAGCAACGCGGGCGGGCAGCGACGAGTAGAGGTGGCACGGTTGGGCGCGCACGTGCATTAGGCGCGACCAGAGAGGAGAGCAGCGGGGGAGCGCACACGGACGGCACGGTCAAGGCAGAGGTGCGCGAGCATGGCCAGGGGCGCGCGCATACGTGGTGAGCGCGAATAGAGGCGAGTGGGCACGCGGAGCTTCAGGCGAGCTCAAGGGAGGCGGCTAATGCATGGATTCTAACGGAGGAAGAAGGGGACTTGGACGAGGGCCTCACAGCGCTTCTCGATGACGTGCTCGGGAGGCCGGTGGGGCGCTAAGGGAGGAGATCCAGGGTGGGGTAGTGGCGACCGGACGCGGGGAAGGTGCCCGATGGCGAGCGCTTGGGGCATCCCGGTTCGATTGGAGGCTCGGAGAAGACGTAGTCGTCCGTGAGAGTCCTCCTGGACATCTCCTCAGGCGACGGGGAGCACGATGGCGCGGCGACGACATCGAACATGGAGAGCTCACCTTAAGCAAGATCTAAAATGGGAAAGATAGTGAACGAGGGAGAGAATGGGGATTAGGGTTTGTCCTGGGGGTTGGGGTGGTCTTATCTTTCTCCAGATGGTCGTTGATGCTCGACACGAGATCAATCGAGCATGTGGACGGCGTGCGCGCGGCCACGACATGGCTCCTTTATGCGAGGTAGGAGGAGACTGGAGGTGGGATGGGTCATGAACTGTAGCACTGGGCCTAAGTGCGTAGTGTCTTTCTTCTTTTTCCTTATTCCTTTTCTGTTTTCCATTTGCAGCTACTGTTTTGCATCAATCCTTGAACCAAAGGACTTTTGTAAAATGTGGAGCTTTGAAATATAAATACTCTACATTATTTAGCACTGCCACAAAAAGTGTGAGGATTATTTGACTCTACTTGAATTTTGTTTAAATAGAAATGATTTAATTTGGGTTTGTTTTGCTACTGCCTTAAACATGTTAGAGGCAAATTAATATTTAAAATAATATTGGTTTCTGCATGAAAATCCCTAGCGATTATTTGCAAAGTCATGAACTATTTAGTTTGCATTTTTGAATATGCAAAAAATTGACTTGCAATTTAAATTTGAATTTGACCTTGATATTTGGACAAGTGGCGATTTGCATAGTAACTATGATTACCTAGCCGCCATTAGGGGGAGTTTACTGTAGCATGATTCTTGGGTGTTACAAGTATTATTGTTTTTATGTCAATGTTAAACTTTTGTTTTGAATCTTATGGATTTGAACATTCATGCCACAATAAAGAAGATTACATTGATAAATATGTTAGGTAGCATTCACACTTCATAAATTATTTCTTTATTCATTTACCTACTCGAGGACGAGCAGGAATTAAGCTTGGGGATGCTGATATGTCTCCAACGTATCTATAATTTATGAAGCATTCATGCCATGTTTCCAAAAAAATTATATGGTTTTGGTATGATTTGATTAGAGCTAACCTAGACTAATGCTGTTTTCAGCAGAACTACCGTGGTGTCATTTCTCATGCAGAAATAAAAGTTATCAGAATGGGCTGAAAATTTACGGTGATTTTTTATGGACCAAAAGAGACCCCTAAAGCACCAGAGCTGGGCCAGGAAGTGACCGAGGAGGCCACAAGCCTAGGGGCATGCCCTACCCCCTAGGGAGGGTGCTCCCGGCTTGTGGGCCCCTCGAGCACCCCCTTGACGTGAGACCGATGCCAAAAATTCTTCTAAATATCAAAACCCCGAAAAGAACGCCCTAGGTCAGAAATTCCGCCGCCACAAGCCTCTGTAGCCATGAAAAACCAATCGGGAGCCTGTTCCGGCACCCTGCCAGAGGGGGAAACCATCACCGGAGGCCATCTTCATCATCCCGGCGGCCACCATGATGAGGAGGGAGTAGTTCACCCTCAGGGCTGAGGGTATGTACTAGTAGCTATGTGTTTGATCTCTCTCTCTCTCTCTCTCTCTCTCTCTCTCTCGTGTTCTTGATTTGGCACGATTTTCATGTACTGCGAGCTTTGTTACTATAGTTGGATCATACGGTGTTCTTCCCCCTCTACCTTCTTGTGATGAATTGAGTCTTGGTCTTTGAGGTTTCATTATGTTGGATTGGGTATTGGATTTGAGAACACTTGATGTATGTCTTGTGATGGGATATCTGTGGTGACAATGGGATGTTTTATTGATTCACTTGATGTATGTTTTGGCACTCAACTCACGGATTCCCGAGGTGACATTAGGGTAATCTATGCATAGGGGTTGATGCAAGTTTTCGTCCTACGTTCTCCGATAGAATCTTTGGAGTAACTCTTTATCGCACGTTGAGGGATTGCCATATGATTTAATTATGTTATCATTGTTGAGAGACTTTGCACTAGTGAAAGTATGAACCCTAGGCCTTGCTTCCAAGCATTGCAATACCGTTTTTGCTCACTTTTTCACTAGTTACCTTGTTTTACTGTATTTTTAGATTACAAAAACCTATATCTACTATCCATAATACACTTGTCTCACCATCTCTTAGCTAAACTAGTGTACCTATACAATTTACGATTGTATTGGGTGTGTTGGGGACACAAGAGACTCTTTGTTATTTGGTTGCAGGGTTGTTTGATAGAGACCATCTTCATCCTACGCCTCCCACGGATTGATAAACCTTAGGTCATCCACTTGTGGAAAAATTGGTACTGTCCTACAGAACTCTGTGCTTGGAGGCCCAACACGAGTCTACAAGAAGAAAGGTTGCGTAGTAGACATCAATACATGATGAACATTTCATTTCCTATACACAAACATTTTACATTTTTCCTAATTAGCCTTTTCCATTTCTTGAAAAACACATGGGAGAATAGAAACATGTTTGTTTGTGCACAGAGGAGTTGTCAATTTTGTTCTTCCAGCAGTACTATTGTAGTATTATGTTTTCGTGTTCATAATTAAGAGTTTATATTTCATGCTATAACTGCTATGATCTTGGAATATGTGATTCATTGAAAAACTCATATGCATGTGTGGAACGATAAACGGTAAAGAATAGGTTTCCGGTCTTGCCTCTAAGACTAGCTCAAGTGTTGTTGGTGATCATGTTTTCCGGACCATAGGATATTGTTAAGTGTAACAATAGTCCTAAACATCGTTGATAGTATGGCATTAGTAGAACGATCATATTGATTTGACCCAAACTTGTTTGTTATACTTTGAGATAATATCATCTGAAATCAATTGTTATAACATAGAGTGTTAACATGTGTTTTTAATTACTCAAACCATGAGAGTATCGTAGTCACTTCCTACCGTACGGTGGACTTTGGGTTTGCTCAAACATCATCTGTACCATGATGATCATAACAACAACTTATAGGTTCATCAGAAAGTTTGACAAGGGACTAGATAGCCTGAGAGTGAGATTTGATCCTCTGGCAATGGAGAGGTACTCTTAGTGCCCTCTCGGTGTGGTTTCATCAATCATCATCTGGCCAGACATAGGTGACTACGTCACGGGGATGCCGGGACACATCAACAAGAAAGAAGAACAAAATCGGTAATGAGGGGAACGGTATAGTGAGCATGTGGATGACTCAGGAGGATACCGACACTCGGGTTTTGCAAAGTATCGCGAAGCAAAGGGACCATCATATGATAACCAAAGTTCACTCGAATAACATTCATGTAACCACAGGGATCGATATGGACGTCCACGGTTCTGCTATCGATCATTGAATGAAGGAGTTTCGTTCATGTCTATGATTTACCGAACCTACAGGGTCACAAGCTTAAGATAATCATGATCTCTGAGTGTTACTAGGGTGAGAGTGTTGAGGATTTATTTTTGGAAGTTTTTCATTAATATTCGTAATAGTTCTGATAGGAACCAGAAGCATTTCAGGGTCACCGGAAAGGTTTCGGAGTTTATCAGGCAATACCGAGTATTATCGATAAATATTATATATGTGGGAAATGTTTTTAGTGATGTTAAATTAGTGATAAAAGGCTCTAATAATAGTTAGGAGGCTTATATATTTAATTTAATAGTAACACGCCTTAAAAGGCCAGGTGGTGGAAAACCACTGTGGCCACTTGGGCCTAAGAAGGGTGGCACCCTCTTCTCCCCATGGAAACAGGATAGAGGGGAAGAATTGGAGCGGGAGTCCCCCTCCTCCTTGGCCGGCCAAGGGAGGGGACTTTCCCTCCCTCTTGTGGAAACCCTTCCCCCTCTCTAACCTACATATACTAGAAGATTTTGCCCTTTGGGATACACCAGTTTTGGAGCCTCCTCTAGTTCATCCAGTTCTAGTTCAAGTTGGTCTTAGTTAACTAATTAGAGCTAGACCTAGTTCCTCTAATCCTCATAATTAGAAGCCTAGTGTGGTTATAATCTCCTCCCACTAATTCTCTGGTGATGATTAGCTCTGTACGGTGAAGCGCTGCGGGATCGTGAAGACCATACGCTTGCACCCAAGTAGAGATGACATGCTTTTGATCTTCTATTCGAGGGATCGTTTGAAGGCGGTTCTCAGGGTCGTCATCAATGGTTCGAGGGACTCCAAGTATGATCTACACTGACTCGTTTACTTCTGGTGCACTTCGGAATCAGTAACAATCATTGATCCGAACCCTATATGCATCTTCATATTGTTCCTGGGTGATCGTAGGATAAATTTTATTTCTTTTCTACTACGTTTCATAACAACACGCGCATACCATGGGATGACAACGAGACAAAGACTTACCTAGGTTCAGACCCTCTAGAGAAGGTAATACCCTACTTCCTACCTTTGTGTATGGTGTTGATGGTTGTCTCACGTTAGTTATGACTTGTGGTGTTGGCTGTCAGATTGTAAGATGTACCTATCGGGAGGCCCTACCTCCCTTTATATAGTTATAGGTTACAAGATTTTTTCTACAACTTTTGTGGAAAAAACTATCCATGGGGGTGGGGTGGGTACAAGGTCCTGGGAGGACCTGAGATTGGGGGATCAAATCTTTTATGTGATGTTTGATAGACTTTACTCTTTTACTTTATCTCAGAACATTAGTGTAAACCAAGTGATTGCAAATGTTTGGAGTTTGGCATACCTTTTGTGGAGTTTATCTGGAACAGATGCTTGCCATCAGAGCTCTCCTATCAAATTTTCGTCTATTGGATGGTAAAGATACTCTGGGTTCGATACCTAATCCTAGTAAGGGTTCTACAATCCAATCCTTCTACTAACAAATGTATTCTCATATGCCAGTAGTCGGATGTCGTTCTCTTTGGAAAGACTAAGATCCCGCTGCTACTTCTTGAGCTTGCGTTGGTTTTTCCCTTGAAGAGAAAAGGGTGACACAACAAAGTAGAGATAAGTATTTCCCTCAGTTATAAAACCAAGGTGTCAATCCAGTAGGAGACAATGCACAAATCACCAATACCTGCACAAACAATCAAACACTTGCACCCAACGCGATAAAGGGGTTGTCAATCCCTTCACGGTCACTTGCAGAAGTGAGATATGATAGAGATAGATAAAACTAAACAAAATATAAAGTAAATATTTTGGGTTTTTTTGTTTATAGATCAGAAAGTAAAAGAGTGAAAAATAGTAGATCGAAAATTTATAAGATGGAAAATAGACCCGGGGGGCATAGGTTTCACTAGAGGCTTCTATCAAGATAGGAAAAAATATGGTGGGTGAAAAAATTACTATCGAGCAATTGATAGAAAAGCGCAAAGTTATGACGATATCCAAGGCAATGATTATGAAATATAGGCATCACGTCCGTGTCTAGTAGCCAACTCCTGGCTTCATCTACTACTATTACTCCACACCTCGCCCGATTCCTACCTGCATCTAGAGTATTAAGTTCATGAAGAACAGAGTAACGCTTTAAGTAAGATGACATGATGTAGAGGAATAAACTCAAGCAATATGATGTAAACCCCATATTTTTATCCTCGATGGCAACAATACAATACGTGCCTCACTGCCCCTACTATCACTGGGAGAGGACACCGCAAGATTGAACCCAAAGCTAAGCACTTCTCCCATTGCAAGAAAAACCAATCTAGTTGGCCAAACTAAACCAATAGTTGGAATAGAATTACAAAGATATCAAATAATGCATAAAAAATTCAGAAAAGATTCAAATAATATTCATAGATAAGCTAATCATAAATCCACAATTCATCGGATCTCGACAAACACACCGCAAAAGAAGATTACATCAGATAGATCTCCAAGAACATCGAGGAGAACATGGTATTGAGAATCAAAGAGAGAAAAGAAGCCATCTAGCTACTAGCTATGGACCCGTAGGTCTGAGGTAAAATACTCACACTTCATCGGAAGGGCAATAGAGTTGATGTAGATGCCCTCTATGATCGAATCACCCTCTGGCAGGATGCCGAAAAAGGCCCCAAGATGGGATCTCACGGGAACATAAGGTTGCGGCGATGGAAAAGTGTTTTCGTGGATGCCTCTGGTGATTTGGGAATATATGTGAATATATAGGAGGTAGAATTTGGTCAAGGGAGTCATGAGGGGCCCACAAGGCAGGGGTGCACCCTACCCCCTGGGCGCACCCTCCCCCCTTCTCACCGCCTCGTGGCTCTTCTGACTTGATCTTCAAGTCTTCGGGGTGTCTTCTAGTCCAAGAAAAATCATCGCGAAGGTTTTATTCCGTTTGGACTCCGTTTGGTATTCCTTTTCTACGTAGCTCAAAAACAAGGAAAAAAACAAAAACTAGCATTGGGCTCTAGGTTAATAAGTTAGTTCGAAAAATAATATAAAATAGCATTATAATGCATATGAAACATCCAAAACAGATAATATAATAGCATGGAACAATCAAAAATTATAAATACGTTGGAGACGTATCAAGCATCCCCAAGCTTAATTCCTGCTCGTCCTCGAGTAGGTAAATGATAAAAAAAGAATTTTTGATGTGCAATGCTACTTAACATATTTATCCATGTAATTTTTCTTTATTGTGGCATGAATGTTCAGATCCATAAGATTCAAAATAAAAGTTTAATATTGACATAAAACAATAATACTTCAAGCATACTAACAAGGCAATTATGTCTTCTCAAAATAACATGGCCAAAGAAACTTTATCCCTACAAAATCATATAATCTGGCTATGCTCCATCTTCATCACACAAAATATTCAAATCATGCACAACCCTGATAACCCACAAGTATAGGGGATCGCAACAGTTTTCAAGGGTAGAGTATTCAACCCAAATTTATAGATTCGACACAAGGGGAGCCAAAGAATATTTGAAGATATTGGTAGCTGAGTTTTCAATTCAACCACACCTGGAGATTAATTATCTGCATCAAAGTGATTAGTAGCAAAGTAGTTTCATAGTTTTGATGGTAGTGCCAGTAGCAATAGTAACAGTGACAGTGATAGCAGTAATTTTGTAGCAAGCGTAATAGTGATAGCAGTAGTAACTTAGAAGAAACAATATAAGATAAATTCATAGGCATTGGATCAGTGACTTGTTGGATGATATTCATCATATGACAGTTATAACCTAGGGCTATTAGGTACTAGCTCCAGTTCATCGATATAATGTAGGCATGTATTCCGTAAATAGTCATACGTGCTTTATTAATAGAACTTGCATGACATCTTTTGTCCTACCCTCCCATGGCAGCGGGGTCCATATTGGAAACTAAGGGATATTAAGGCCTCCTTTTAATTGAGAACCGGAACAAAGCATTAACGCATAGTGAATACATGAACTCCTCAAACTACGGTATTCACTGGAAGAATTCCCGGTTATTGTCACTCTGGGGTTACCGGATCATAACACGTAGTAGCTGACTATAACTTGCAAGATCGCATATAGAACATGGATAAAATGATGATAACATAAACGGTCCAGATCTGAAATCATCGCACCCGGGCCCAAAGTGACAAGCATTAAGCATGGCAAAGTCATAGCAGCATCAATCTAAGAACATAGTGGATACTAGGGATCAAGCCCTAACAAAACTAACTCGATTACATAATGAATCTCATCCAACTCCTCACCGACCAGCGAGCCTATGAATGAATTACTCACTCCCGGTGGGGAGCATCATGGAATTGGCGATGGAGAAGGGTTGGTGATGACGAAGAACGGAGATCCCCCTCTCCGGAGCCCCAAACGGACTCTAGATCTGCCCTCCCGAGGAAGAATAGGGCTTGGCGGCGGCTCCGTCTCATGGACCGTGATAATTCTTTCTCCTTGATTTTTTTCTCCGAAAATAGGAATTTATAGCGTTCGTTTCAGGGTCATCTGGGCCACCAGGTGGGGACAACCCACCTGGGCACGCCAGGAGAGCGGAGCGCGCCCTGGTGGGTTGTGCCCACCCAGGTGCCCCTCTCTAGCAGGTCTTGGCTCCAGAAATTCTTATTATTGATATAAAAAATCCTCGCAAAGTTTCGTTCCATTCCGAGAACATTTATTTCTGCACAAAAACAACACCATGGTAGTTCTGCTGAAAACAGCATCAGTCTGGGGTTAGTTTCATTCAAATCATGCAAATTAGAGTCCAAAACAAGAGGAAAAGCGTTAGGAGAAGTAGATATGTTGGAGACGTATCAACTTCCCCAAGATTAAACCTTTGCTTCTCCTCAAGCAATTCAGTTGATAAACTGAAAGTGAAAAAGAAAAACTTTTACGAACTCTTTTGCTCTTGTTTGCATAAATAAGCTTAAACAACACCCATGTTTTCAACCAACATTATAACTAACCATGTCGACAATAACTCTTAAAGATTATAATGACTCATATCAATGACATAATCAGCTAGCGATCAATAATAAGATATCTCAAACAGCGACACGTTGTCAAAACAACCATGATATAATATGACAATAGTGGTATCTCGCTAGCCCTTTCTGAGACCGCAAAACATAAATGCAGAGCACCTCCAAAGTTCAAGCAGCGACTAAACATTGTAATTCATGGTAGAAAGGATCCAGTCATGATGCACCTAACATTAGGTACACACAATGCGTAAATCATGACAACTGTGCTCTACTCAGTTTCTGGCGCTTGTTTTAGGAAGGTGATGACACAACATAAAAGTAAATAGATAGTCCCTTCGCAGAGGGAAGCAGTGATTTGTACAGGTGTCAAAGCTCAATTTTTAAAACAAAGGTAAATGATATTTTGACACATGCACCCTTCTCATTTACTTCACGACCATCAGTTATCAATATCTCCCATGCTAAACAGGCTAGTGGAGGTTCCCAAGCAATAAAAGTAAAGGTTTTGACTCCATTGGGAGTTTTTGTTTGATTATTCGAGCGATTAACTCTTTTTGTATTTTGTAGTTTGGGATTGGGCATCCCTAATACCGCCCTTTTCTCATGTGATGGCGAGTGAATAAACACTCGACCTGTGAATAACCCGCTTAGCATGGAAGATATCGACCACCTCCTGTCGTTCCATGAACGATCCAGGCACACAAAATGGATGATTTTTAGAAGTTTTTAGAGGTGGCACATGCAAATTTACTTAGGACAGCAGCGTAATACCGTATATAGGTAGGTATGATGGAATCATCTGGAATAACTTTGGGTTCAAGGTTTTTGATGTACAAGCAGAATCCCCACTAAGTACAGGAGAAGGCTAGCAATTTAGATTGAGAAGCGGCCAGCTAGAGAGCAACAATGATCATAACCATGCCTTATGCATAAGTAACATTGACACTAGCATGAGTAGGATATGAACACCATGAACATAAATATCATAGAGGCTATGTTGGTTTTGATTCAACTACATGCATGAACATGTACCAAGTCAAGCCACTTGAACATTCAGAGGAGGATACCATATCATCATACTACATCACAATCATTTTAACGCAATGTTGATATCCAAGATAAATCATTATCGACTCCGAGCTACTTATGCATGGCATGAGAAACTATAATCTCAAATTGTCATTGCAAACATGTTTAATCATAATGGGATGAATCATGGATACCAGGTTAAACATATTTACACACACGGAACAAGTCGAGTTCATACAAGTTTCTCTCTGCCACAGCCAGTTCATCGAATATCGTCATTATTGCCTTTCACTTGCACGACCAAATGATATGAAAATAATAATAGTGCAAGAGTGTCGTGGACTAAGCTGGAATCTGCAAACATTTTATTAAACAGGAGAAGACAAGGTAAAATGTGCTCTTTATTAGTTCCACAGTTATTCATATGAGAGCTACTCAACATTTTCATCGTGGTCTTCTCCTCGGTACAACTCTAATAAAAAGAAAAGAGATTCAGAGAAACACACTAAAATATTTTTGGAGTTTATGGTTTTCTTGAACAAGCAAATAAAAAGCAAAAATGAGAAAAACTATTTACACGGGAAAGCTCCCAACAAGCAAAAGAAGAACAAGGAAATTTTTTAGGTTTTCTCTTTTTAATATTACAGCTAAGCATGCATAGAAAGTAAACTGGCTTTTTTGATTTTTCTAAAGTTTTTTGAACACGCAAGAAGAAAGCAAGAAAATAAATCTAAGCATGGATGATATAATGAAAAACTGTGGACACCGACAAATGGAATAAGTGGACATGAATGTAAAGTCGGTGGAAACACGTACTCCCCCAAGCTTAGGCTTTTGGCCTAACTTGGTAGTCGATCAGTAGCCTGGAGGGTAGTAGTCGGCGTGGTAGCTCACGGAGGCTCTTGGTGTGGATGCCTCGGCCCGCCGTGCTGCCTCTACTGCTGCGTTGTGATCTCGGGCCTCGCTCTCAAGAACAAAATATCTTCGCTTGTTGTGATAATCAAAAAGAGCAGGCGCAGGCAAATATGTTTGCACGGGAGATGTTTGGTTAAACAAAAGACTATAAGTGAAGTTATCAGCCTTTCCCTTGAGAATCTTGTGGTCTTTCAAGGTGTTAAAATCTAAATACTCCATGGGTAGAATAGGATCAAAGGGCAGAGGTGAAGCACCCATCCCTCATGCTAAATATGTGGCATAAATTCCACCATAGAACCGGTCGATGTTAGCGTTGTGTTGAAGTCTGCATGCAACAATGGCTGCAAGGTTATAATCCCTTTCACCAGTGAGAGCAGTACGTATGAGGCTCAAGTCTGGAGCACAAATCGTGCTACAGTCTTGCTTGCCTACTATGCATTTCCCGTTAAATAATGCAAAGTACT
This sequence comes from Triticum aestivum, assembly GCF_018294505.1. Lineage (NCBI taxonomy): Eukaryota > Viridiplantae > Streptophyta > Magnoliopsida > Poales > Poaceae > Triticum > Triticum aestivum. Next base: position 523,979,215 of record NC_057812.1, read on the forward strand.
GAACGCGGGAAAATGAATGCTCTTTATTCTACCTTGAGTCACTCCCCTCCTTTCACTGTAACAAAGGCTCGTCAAGAATGTTTCGAACTCAGCCTTTGGCGGTTCATCAAGCGAACCCCAGAACGGAAGCTTACACTGATAAGCAAAAATTTCTAGTGATATGGTAAATGGACTATCATAAAGCATAAACGACACCCTCGACTTACGTGGAAAATATTTAAATCCTTTGACAAATGATTTAGTGAGAAGTTGGTGTTGTTCACACTTATCTGAAAGGTAGGGACCGAGACCAGCATTGTGAACATATTGCTCAAATTCCTCCTTAATGCCCACACGAACCATATACTCATCGCAAGGCCATAAGCATGTTTTGGTGGCGGCATCTCATGTGGAACTTTCACTTGGTTCAACATAAGACCGACGAGCAGAACTACCACTAGAAGATGCCCCCGAGGATCATCTCCTCAAAGAACTCCTTCCAAATAGGTTCATCATGTCCGCGTACAATTTTTTGAAAATAAAAATTTTGGGGTGACAAAAATTTGTCACCAAAACTTTATAAGATTGATAGAAACTACTCATAGGGATACATAGGGGCCAAAACAAGCATTCAAACTACTTAGAACACTAAGAATTTAACATGCAAGCACATCACAACAACACCAACAGTAGCTAATTATTCAAAATATAAACCACTAAAGAAAAAACTAATTGGCTAAACGGTGGAGTCACATACCAAGCAACAATCCCCCGAAACAGTTTCGGAAATGGAGCTTAGAGCAAAGAGATAGAAATCTGCGGGTTTGAGCTCAAGAACACGGGAGAGAGAGTAATGGAGATTTTTTTGGAGGTAAGTGATGATGTGAGATGAAAGGTAAGTGAGGGGGCCCACGTGGGGACCACAACCCACCAGGGCGCGCCTGGGGGTGCTGGCGTACCCAAGTGGGTTGTGCCCACCTGGTGCACCTCCCTCTGATGTTTATTGCACCAAAAATTATCAAATATTCAAAAAAATCGGGTAAAATTTTCAGGGCATTCTGAGAACTTCTATTTTTGGGTCATTTTATTATTGCACGGGAAATTCAGAAAACAGACAAAACATGGCATTTTATTTTATTTAACTAATAAAAATAGAAAACAAAAGGTAGGGACAGAAGGTAGTGCTTACTAAATTCATCAACTTCATACCGTTCAAAAATGATCCATTAATAAGGTTGATCAAGTCTTATTAACAACCACTTTCGATTAGCATGAAATCGAAGAACTTTCATAAATCACTAAGTTACCTCAATGGGGATATGCATTTCCCCAACAATAAGCATTTCATATTTCTTTTTGATATTAGGTAGAGGTATTTGAAAACTTCCAATAGTGATTGTCGGAGATTTTTCAATAACATTAGTACCATTCACATGGAATTGTTTCTTCAGAAAATGCACCGTATGCTCATTGCCATTAATATGAAAAGCGACCTTGCTTTTTTTTCAATCAATAACAGCCCCTGCAGTATTCAAGAAGGGTCTACTAAGGATAATCGACATGTTGTTGTCCTTGGGCATCTCAAGTATAACAAAGTAAGTGAAAATAGTAACATTAGCAACAACAACGGTCACATCCTCACAGATACCGATAGGTATGGCAGTTGATTTGTCAGCCATTTGCAAAGATATTTCAGTAGGTGTGAGTTTATTAAAGTCAAGTCTTTTATATAAAGAGAAAGGCATAACACTAACACCAGCTCCTAAATCACACAAAGCAGTTTTCACATAATTCTTTTTGATAGAGGAAGGTATAGTTGGTATTCCCGGATCTCCAAGTTTTTTAGGTACTCCATCTTTAAAAGTGTAATTAGCAAGCATAGTGGAGATTTCACCTTCCAATATTTTTCTCTTATTTGTGATGATGTCTTTCACATACTTTCCATATGGAGGCATTTTTAGGATATCAGTCAAGCGAGTATGCAAAAAGACTGGCCTCAGCATCTCAGCAAAGCGTTCAAATTCTTCATCATCATTCTTTTTAGTTGGCTCTGGTGGAAAAGGCATAGGTTTATGAACCCACGGTTCTCTTTCTTTACCGTGTTTTCTAGCAACAAAGTCTCTTTTGTCATATCTTTTATTTTTAGGTTGTGGGTTATCAAGATCAACAGGTGGTTCTATCTCAACATCATTGTCTGGTTCTTTATCATTGGTTGGTTGAGAGCCTTCATGAACCTCATCATTACCTTTTTCATTATCGTTAGGTGAGTGTTCATTACCAGATTGAGTTTCAGCATCTGAGATAGAAACTTCATTATCATTGTCAGGAGGTTTCTCTATTTCAGGTTCACTCGGAGCATGTGAAGTTCTATCATTTTTCTTTTTCTTTCTAGAAGAACTAGGTGCACTAGTGTTAGCTCTTTGTGAATCTTGTTCAATTCTTTCTGGGTGTCCCTTAGGATAAAGTGGTTCCTGAGTCATTTTACCTCCTCTAGTTGCAACTCTAACAGCAAAGTCATGCATATTATGATTCATTTCATCGAGCAATTCTCTTTGAGATTTAGCAACTTGTTCTAAATGAGTTTGAACCATAGAAGCATGTTTTCCAACACCTCTAACATCATTTGATATTCTAAATAACAAGTCACTCAAGCGACCAATCATACCAGAATTATATTTCAATTGATTCATAACATTTGCATTGAAGTGATCTTGTTTTCTAATATAGTTTTCAAACTCATAAAGGCATTGGCTAGGATGCATATTGTGAGGATTGTCATTATCATTGAACTTCAGAAGAGAATTTACCTCTACCACCTTAGGCAGTGGTGGTGTATTAAGCCCATTTATTTCTTCAATATGAGGTAAATTTTTAACATCCTCAGCCTTAATACCCTTTTCCTTCATAGATTTCTTTGCCTCTTGCATATCTTCGGGACTAAGATATAATATACCCCTCTTCTCCGGAGTGGGTTTAGCCGGTGGTTCAGGAATAGTCCAATCATCATAGTTTTTCAATATGTTATTCAATAATTCCTCAGCTTGTCCAACAGTTCGTTCCCTGAAAACACAACCAGCACAACTATCTAGGAAGTCCCTAGAAGCATTAGTTAGTTCATTATAGTAGATATCAAGTATTTCATTTTTCTTAAGAGGATGATCAGGCAAAGCAATAAGTAACTGGCAAAGCCTCTCGCAAGCTTGTGGGAGACTCTCTTCTTTAGTTTGCACAAAATTAAATATTTCCTGTAAGGCAACTTGTTTCTTATGAGTAGGAAAATATTTTTTAGAGAAGTAATAAATCATATCCTGGGGACTACGCGCACAACCAGGAGCAAGAGTATTGTACCAAGATTTAGCATCACCCTTTAATGAGAAAGGAAATAATTTGAGAATAAAGTAATAGCGAGTTTTCTCATCATGAGTAAAAAGGGTGGCTATGTCATTCAACTTAGTAAGATGTGCCACAACAGTTTTTGTTTCATAACCATGGAAAGGATCAGATTTAACCAAAGTAACTAACTGTGGGTCAACAGAGAATTCATAATCCTTATCATCAATAAAGATAGGTGAAGTAGCAAACTTAGGGTCACACTTCATTCTTGCATTCAGAGATTTTTCTTTATACTTGTGTAGTAATTTCTCTAGATTATCTCTATCATTGCAAGCAAGAATATCTCTAGTTGCTTCTACACTCATAACATAACCTTTCACTACCTTAGGCAATTCATATATAGGAAGGCTAGTTATAGCAGGTGATTCGGGAGTTTCAGTTTCAAGCTCATCATCAGATTCAACAACATCAAGTTGTATAACTCTAGCAATTTGTTTATCAAGAAAATCACCAAGTGGCACATCATCATTATCAAGCAAGGTACTAGCATCATCATAAACATCATTAATAGTAGAAGTAGCATCATCAATAACTTGAGACATATCAAAATTGATAGCATCTGGTGGTGTTGCAAGTTTATTCATAACAGAAGGTGAATCTAAAGCAGAACTAGATGGCAGTTCCTTACCTCCCCTCGTCCTTGAGGGAAATATCTTAGTCTTACGTTCATTCGGATTCTTCATATTGATAATATGATAATAATCCCAAGTGACTCAACAAATATAGCTATGCTCCCCGACAACGGCGCCAGAAAAAGGTCTTAATAACCCACAAGTATAGGGGATCACAACAGTTTTCGAGGGTAGAGTATTCAACCCAAATTTATAGATTCGACACAAGGGGAACCAAAGAATATTTGAAGGTATTGCCAGCTGAGTTGTCAATTCAACCACACCTGGAGATTAATTATCTACAGCAAAGTGATCAGTTGCAAAGTAGTTTGATAGTTTTGATAGAAGTGACAACAACAATAGTAACAACAACAATGATAGCAGTAATTTTGTAGCAAGCATAACAGTGATGATAGCAGTAGTATCTTAGAAGAAACAATATAAGATACGTACGCATTGGATCGGTGACTTGTTGGATGATATTCATCATGTGACAGTTATAACCTAGGGCTATTAGGTACTAGCTCTAGTTCATCGATATAATATAGGCATGTATTCCGTAAATAGTCATACGTGCTTTATTAAAAGAACTTGCATGACATCTCTTGTCCTACCCTCCCGTGGTAGCGGGGTCCATATTGGAAACTAAGGGATATTAAGGCCTCCTTTTAATAGAGAACCAGAACAAAGCATTAACACATAGTGAATACATGAACTCCTCAAACTACGGTAAGCACCGGAAGAAGGGCTAGTTATTGTCACTCCGGGGTTACCGGATCATAACACGTAGTAGGTGACTATAACTTGCAAGATCGGATCTAGAACACGGACGTAATGATGATAACATAAACGGTTCAGATCTGAAATCATGGTACACGGGCCCAAAGTGACAAGCACTAAGCATGGCAAAGTCATAACAACATCAATCTAAGAACATAGTGGATACTAGGGATCAAGCCCTAACAAAACTAACTCGATTACATGATGAATCTCATCCAACTCCTCACTGACCAGTGAGTCTACGAAGGAATTACTCACTCCTGGTGGGGAGCATCATGGAATTGGCGATGGAGAAGGGTTGGTGATGACGAAGAACGAAGATCCCCCTCTCCGGAGCCCCAAATGGACTCCAGATCTGCCCTCCGAGGAAGAACAGGGCTTAGCAGCGGGTCCGTCTTGTGGATCGCGATAATTCTTTCTCCTTGATTTTTTCTCCGAAAATAGGAATTTATAGCGTTGGTTTCAAGGTCATCGGGGCCACCAGGTGGGGACAACCCACCTGGGTGCACCAGGAGAGGGGGCGCGCCCTAATGGGCTGTGCCCACCCAGGTGCCCCTCTCTGGCAGGCCTTGGCTCCAAAAATTCTAATTATTGATATAAAAAATCCTCGCAAAGTTTCATTCCATTTCGAGAACTTTTATTTCTGCACAAAAACAACACCATGGTAGTTCTGCTGAAAATAGTGTCAGTCCGGGGTTAGATTCATTCAAATTATGCAAATTAGAGTCCAAAACAAGAGGAGAAGTGTTAGGAAAAGTAGTTACATTGGAGACGTATCAAACCCCGATGACAAGGCAAATAATTGTTTCATACTTTTGATGTTCTCAAACCTTTTCAACTTTCACGCAATACATGGGCATGAGCCATGGACATAACACTATAGGTGGAATAGAATATGGTGTTTGTGGAGAAGACAAAAAAGAGGGAGATAGTCACACATAAACTAGGCATATCAACGGGCTATGGAGATGCCCATCGATAGATATCAATGTGAGTGAGTAGGGATTGCCATGCAACATATGCATTAATTAGGGCTATAAGTTTATGAAAGATCAAAAAGAAAACTAAGTGGGTGTGCATCCAACTTTCTTGCTCATGAAGACCTAGGGCAATTTGAGGAAGCCCATCGTTGGAATATACAAGCCAAGTTCTATAATAAAAAATTCCCACTAGTATATGAAGGTGACAACATAGGAGACTCTATAATGAAGATCATGGTGCTACTTTGAAGCACAAGTGTGGAAAAAGGATAGTAACATTGCCCCTTCTTTCTTTTTCTCTCATTTTTTTTGTTTGGCTTCTTGGCCTCCCTTTTATTTTTTCTCACATGGCACAATGCTCTAATAATGAAGATCATCACACTTCTATTTACTTACAACTCAAAAATTACAACTCGATACTTAGAACAAAATATGACTCTAGATGAATGCCTCCGCCAGTGTACCGGGATGTGCAATGACTCAAGAGTGACATGTATGAAAGAATTATGAAAGGTTTCTATGCCACAAATACGATGTCAACTACATGATAATGCAAAGCAATATGACAATGATGGAAAGTGTCATAATAAAATGGAACCGTGGAAAGTTGCATGGCAATATATCTCGGAATGGCTATGGAAATACCATAATAGGTAGGTATGGTGGCTGTTTTGAGGAATTTATATGGTGGGTATATGGTACCGATGAAAGTTGCGCGGTACTAGAGAGGCTAGCAATGGTGGAAGGGTGAGAGTGTGTATAATCCATGAACTCAACATTAGTCATAAAGAACTCACATACTTCTTGCAAAAATCTATTAGTCATCGAAACAAAGTACTACACGCATGCTCCTAGGGGGATAGGTTGGTAGGAAAAGGCCATCGCTTGTCCCTGACCGCCACTCATAAGGAAGACAATCAAAAAATACCTCATGCTCCAACTTCGTTACATGACGGTTCACCATACGTGCATGCTACGAGACTCACAAACCTTAACCCAAGTATTTATCCAATTCACAATTACTCACTAGCATGACTCTAATATCACCATCTTTATATCTCAAAACAATCGTAAGGAATCAAACTTCTCATAGTATTCAATGCACTTTATATGAAAGTTTTTTCTACACCCCTCTTGGATGTCTATCATATTAGGACTAAATTCATAACCAAAGCAAATTACCATGCTGTTTATAAAGACTCTCAAAATAATATAAGTGAAGATAGTTCAATAATCTCTATAAAGTAAAGCCACTGCCGTGCTCTAAAAAGATATAAGTGAAGCATGAGAGCAAAATTGCCTAGCTCAAAAGATATAAGTGAAGCACATAGAGTATTCTAATAAATCATGATTCATGCGTGTCCCTATCAAAAGGTGTGTATGGCTAGGGTGATTGTGGCAAACTAAAAAATTAAAGACACATATCATACAAGACGCTGCAAGCAAAACACATATCATGTGGTGAATAAAAATATAGCCTCAAGTAAAGTTACCGATAGACGAAGACAAAAGAGGGGATGCCTTTCGGGGAATCCCCAAGCTTAGGCTCCTGGTTGTCCTTGAATATTACCTTGGGGTGCCTTGGGCATCCCCAAGCTTAGGCTCTTGCCACTTCTTATTCCATAGTCCATCAAATCCTTACCCAAAACTTGAGAACTTCACAACACAAAACTCAACAGAAAATCTCGTAAGCTCCGTTAGTATAAGAAAATAAATCACCACTTCTGGTACTGTTGTGAACTCATTCTTTATTTATATTGGTGTAATATATACTGTATTCCAAATTTTCCATGGTTCATACCACCCGATACTACCCATAGATTCATCAAAATAAACAGACAACACATAGAAAACAGAATCTGTTAAAAACGGAATAGTGTGTAGTAATCTGTAACTCTTGAATACTTCTCTATCTCCAAAAATTCTGAAAAATTAGGACAATCTGGGAAATTTGTGTACCAATCTTGGACAAAATGAATCGGTATTTTATCACACTTTTGTTTGAAATGAGAATTATTTTCCTGAGTGCAAAATTTCTGTTTTTCAGCAAGATCAAAACAACCATCACCGTAAGCCATCCCAAAGGTCTTACATGGCACAAACACTAATTGAAACACTAAAACACAATTACTATAGAGGTAATAATGTGTAATTTATTCAAGAACAGTAGAAAAACAAAAAACTCAAAAATAAAACTGGGTTCCCTCCCAACAAGCGCTATTGTTTAACGCCCCTAGCTAGGCATAAAAACACATAGCTCAAGGTATTGTCATATTTGGTATGCAATCCATAAGTAGCTCTCATAATATATTCATATGGCAACATAATTTTCTTTCTAGGAAAGTGTTGCATGCCCTTTCTTAACGGAAATTGAAATCTAATGTTTCCTTCTTTCATATCAATAATTGCACCAATCGTTCTAAGGAAAGGTCTACCAAGAATAATAGGACATGTAGTATTGCAATCTAAATCAAGAACAATGAAATCTATGGGCACATAATTCCTATTTGCAACAATAAGAACATCATTAATCCTTCCCATAGCTTTCTTAATAGTGGAATCCGCAAGATGCAAATTTAAAGAACAATCATCAAATTCACGGAAACCTAACACATCACATAAAGTTTTTGGAAACGTGGAAACGCTAGCACAAAAATCACACAAGGCATGGCACTCATAATGTTTAATATTAATATTAGTAGTAGGTTCCCACTCATCATAAAGTTTTCTAGGGATAGAAACATCCAATTCAAGCTTTTCTTCGAAATATTGCATCATAGCATCAACCGTATGTTTAGTAAAAGCTTTGTTTTGATTATAAGCATGAGGAGAATTCAACATGGATTACAACAAGGAAATACAATCTATTAAAGAACAATTATCATAATTAAAATCCTTGAAATCCAAAAGAGTGGGTTCATTGCTACTTAAAGTTTTGAACTCTCCAATCCCACTTTTATCAACTTTTGCATCAAGATCTAAAAACTTCGAATCATTGGGATGCCTTTTAACTAAAGTTGACTCATCTCCAGTCCCATCTTTATCAAGATTTATATTGGAAAACAAACATTCAATAGGAGTCACATCAATCACTTTAAGATATTCATCCTTATTTAAAGACTCCGGTTTAGCGGCCATCTTGTTTACTAAAGTAGCTTGTTTATCAGAAATTTGGCCTACTAAATTTTCAAGATGAGCAAAATGAGATTTCAAACCATACAATTCCTTAGACATATCATCAAGCTCCTTATTCATATAATCCATAAAACTTTTCTGCTCCTTAAGCTCGTTTTTAAAGAAACAATTATGCTCAAATTGTAAAGACATGAAGCTTCTAACATTATTTTCAATTTCTTCCATCCTCCTATAGTAAGGATCAACATTCTTTGATTGAGCCATCGTGACGAAGCAAGCCATCTAACACACGAGCAAACAAAAAGTTACGAAGAAGACGAACGAAAGAGGGGCGAAGAAAAAGGCAAATCTTTTTGAAAATCATTTTAGAAGTGGGGGAGAGGAAAACGAGAGGCAAATGGCGAATAATGTAATGCAAGAGATGAGAGTTTTATGATGGGTACTTCGTATGTCTTGACATGGCGTAGATCTCCTCGAAAACAGTGCCAGAAATTCTTCCTGCTACTTCTTGAGCTTGCGTTGGTTTTTCCCTTGAAGAGGAAAGAGTGATTCAGCAAAGTAGAGACAAGTATTTCCCTCAGTTAGAGAACCAATGTATCAATGCCATAGGAGACAACGCACAAACCACCAATACCTGCACAAACAATCAAACACTTGCACCCAACGCGATAAATGGGTTGTCAATCCCTTCACGATCACTTGCAAAAGTGAGATCTGGTAGAGATAGATAAAACTAAACAAAAGATAAAGTAAATATTTTTGGGTTTTTTGGTTTATAGATCGGATAGTAAAGGAGTGAAAAATAGTAGATCGGAAACTTATATGATGGAAAATAGACCCGGGGGCCATACGTTTCACTAGAGGCTTCTCTCAAGATATCAAATAATATGGTGGGTGAACAAATTACTGTCGAGCAATTGATAGAAAAGCACAAAGTTATGACGATATCCAAGGCAATGATTATGAAATATAGGCATCACGTCCGTGTCAAGTAGACAGACTCCTGCTTGCATCTACTACTATTACTCCACACATCGACCGACTCCTGCCTTCATCTAGATTATTAACTTCATGAAGAACAGAGTAACACTTTAAGTAAGATGACATGATGTAGAGGAATAAACTCAAGCAATATGATGTAAACCCCATCTTTTTATCCTTGATGGCAACAATACAATACGTGCCTCGCTGCCCCTACTGTCATTTGGAGAGGACACCGCAAGATTGAACCCAAAGCTAAGCACTTCTCCCACTGCAAGAAAAACCAATCTAGTTGGCCAAACTAAATTGATAGTTCGAAGAGAATTACAAAGATATGAAATCATGCATAAAAGAATTCAGATAAGATTCAAATAATACCCATAGATAAGTTGATCATAAATCCACAATTCATCGGATCTCGACAAACACACCGCAAAAGAAGATTACATCGGATAGATCTCCAAGAACATCGAGGAGAACATGGTATTAAGAATCAAAGAGAGACAAGAAGCCATCTAGCTACTAGCTATGGACCCGTAGGTCTGAGGTAAACTACTCACGCTTCATCGAAAGGGCAATAGAGTTGATGTAGATGCCTTCCGTGATCAAATCCCCCTCCGGCAGGATGTCGGAAAAGGCTCCAAGATGGGATCTCATGGGAATAGAAGGTTGCGGCGGTGGAAAAGTGTGTTCATGGATGCCTCTGGTGGTTTGGGAATATTTGTGAATATATAGGAGGCAGAATTAGGTCATGGGAGTCACGAGGGGCCCACAATGCACGGGGGCACGCCCTACCCCCTGGGTGTGCTCTCCCCCCGTTTCACCGCCTCGTGGCTCTTCGGACATGATCTTCAAATCTCCAGTGTGTCTTCTGGTCCAAGAAAAATCATCGCGAATGTTTTATTCCGTTTGGACTCCATTTGGTATTCCTTTTCTGCAAATCTCGAAAACAAGGAAAAAACAGAAACTGGCACTTGGCTCTAGGTTAATAAGTTAGTCCCAAAAATAATATAAAATAACATAATAATGCATATAAAACACCCAAAACAGATAATATAATACCATGGAACAATGAAAAATTATAGATATGTTGGAGACGTATCACCCACCTGGAATTCGAGGTTTCTCATGGTTATTAACTAGTGATACTCTACTTCATCGTGGATGATTTTGTGACGAAAATTATTTGTTCTTTGTGCATGATAAATCCACGGATAATCTATTCCTTGGGTGGGAGAGTCCGGAGACGTAGGCACAGTTCATTGAACTGATGCCCCGCACCCCCAGATCATCCCACTTGGGAGACCGCGAAGGCGATCCCTTTGAGCCATCGACGGGCTCCCGGTCTAGTCCAACTCTACTTGCCGCTGCATGAGGCCAACTCGGGCAAGCCTGATGGAACCAGGTATTGCAGTGGTGGGCCCTTGTGCTGCTCTCCAATGGCATAGGGCCTTGGATTCGGTTGGCGGCCCCCAGGTGTGGCCTCCCTGTCCGTCGGCACGAGGGGCTGGAGGGCTGCCAAGGGTCGGTTCAAGTGGCCGATGATCAACCAGAGGGTTCATGCCGCGGCTTGCTGTCCTGGCGGCCAACGACATCGATCTGCTTCTTCATCCATTCCTTGCTACGTGCACTCCGTCTGTTCCGAACATGTCCACGCTGCTAGTTGGTTGCTACTTGTTAGTTGCATTGGGATTTCCTCGAAGAGGAGAGGATGATGTAGTACAATAGAGATAAATATTTCCCTCAGTTAAGAACCAAGGTTATCAATCCAGTAGGAGAACCATGCAACACCTCATGAACAACACCTAGACACAAAATAAAAAATAATTGCACCCAGCGCAAACAAGGGGTTGTCAATCTCATGGCAGTTTAATTGCAAGGATCAAATCTCGTAGTGATAGATAGATAAAAAAACACAAAATAAAATAAAAGTAAGTAAATTGTAGCAAGGTATTTTTGGTTCTTAATATATGATAAATATAGACCCGGGGGCCATAGTTTTCACTAGAGACTTCTCTCTCGAACAAAAAGCATACAGTGAGTGCTACTTCTTGAGCTTGCGTTGGTTTTTCCCTTGAAGAGGAAAGTGTGATGCAGCACAGTAGAGATAAGTATTTCCCTCAGTTAGGAACCAAGGTATAAATCTAGTAGGAGAAGAACGTGCAAATCACCAATACCTGCACAAACAATCAAACACTTGCACCCAACGCCATAAAGGGGTTGTCAATCCCTTCACGGTCACTTGCAAAGGTGAGATCTGATAGAGATAGATAAAACTAAACAAAAGATACTAAATATTTTTGGCTTTTTTGGTTTATAGATCTGAAAATAAAAGATTACAAAATAATAGATTGAAAACTAATATGATGGGAAATAGACCCCAGGGCCATAGGTTTCACTAGAGGCTTCTCTCTTGAAGGCAAATAATACGGTGGGTGAACAAATTACTGTCGATTAATTGATAGAAAAGTGCAAAGTTATGATGATATCCAAGCCAATGATTATGTAATACAGGCATCACGTCCGTGTCAAGTAGACCGACTCCTGCTTGCATCTACTACTATTACTCCACACATCGACCGACTCCTGCCTGCATCTAGAGTATTAAGTTCATGAAGAACAAAGTAACGCTTTAAGTAAGATGACATGATGTAGAGGAATAAACTCAAGCAATATGATGTAAACCCCATCTTTTTATCCTCGATGGCAACAATACAATACGTGCCTCACTACCCCTACTTTGTCACTGGGTGAGGACACCGCAAGATTGAACCCAAAGCTAAGCACTTCTCCCATTGCAAGAAAAACCAATCAAGTTGGCTAAACCAAACCGATGGTTTGAAGAGAATTACAAAGATATCAAATCATGCATATAAGAGTTCAGAGAAGATTCAAATAATATTCATAGATAATCTGATCATAAATCCAAAATTCATCGGATCTCAACAAACACAGCGTAAAAGAAGATTACATCAGATAGATCTCCAAGAACATCGAGGAGAACATGGTATTGATAATCAAAGAAAGAGAAGACGGCATCTAGATACTAGCTACGGACCCGTAGGTCTGAGGTAAACTACTCACGCTTCATTAGAAGGGCAATAGAGTTGATGTAGATGCCCTCCGTGATCAAATCCCTCTTCAACAGGATGCCGGAAAAGGCCCCAAGGTGGGATCTCATGGAACAGAAGGTTGCGGCAGTGGAAAGTGCTTTTGTGGATGCTTCTGGAGGTTCTGGAATATATGTGAATAAATAGGGCCAAGGGCTAGGTCAGAGGAGTCCCAAGGGGGTGGCAAGGTAGGGGCACGCCCCCTCCCTAGGGCACGCCCTCAACCCTTGCCGTCGCCTCGCGGCTCTTCTGACTTGGACTCCAAGTCCCCTGGGTGTCTTCTGGTCCAAGAAAAATCATCGAGAAAGTTTTATTCCGTTTGGACTCCGTTTGGTATTCTCTGGGAAGCTCAAAAAGAAGGAAAAACAGAAATTGCCACTGGGCTTTAGGTTAATAGGTTAGTCCAAAAAATAATATAAAATAGTATATTAATGCATACAAAACATCCAAAATAGATAATATAATAGTATGGAACAATAAAAAATTATAGATACGTTGGAGACATATCAAGCATCCCCAAGCTTAATTCCTGCTCGTCCTCGGATAGCTAAATGATAAAAACAGAATTTTTGATGTGGAATGCTACCTAACATATTTATCCATGTAATTTTTTTATATTATGGCATGAATGTTCAGATCCGTAAGATTCAAAACAAAAGTTTAATATTAACATAAAACAATAATACTTCAAGCATACTAACAAGGCAATTATGTCTTCTCAAAATAACATGGCTAAAGAAAGCTATCCCGGCAAAATCATATAGTCTAGCTATGCTCAATCTTCATCACACAAAATACTCAAATCATGGCACTCGGTGTTCTCAAACCTTTTCAACTTTCCGCGATACATGAGCGAGCCATGGACATAGCACTATAGGTGGAATAGAATATGGTGGTTGTGGAGTAGACAAAAAAGAGGGAGATAGTCTCACATCAACTAGGCGTATCAACGGGCTATGGAGATGCCCATCAATAGATATTAATATGAGTGAGTAGGGATTCTCATGCAACGGATGCACTAGAGCTATAAGTGTATGAAAGCTCAAAAAGAAACTAAGTGGGTGTCCATCCAACTTGGTTGCTCACGAAGACCTAGGGCATTTAGGAAGCCCATCGTTGGAATATACAAGACAAGTTCTATAATGATAAATTGTAAGTAGTATATGAAAGTGACAACATAGGAGACTCTCTATCATAAAGATCATGGTGCTACTTTGAAGCACAAGTGTGGAAAAAGGATAGTAACATTGCCCCTTCTCTCTTTTCTCTCATTTTTTTGTTTGGCTTCTTTGGCCTCTTTTTTGTTGGCTTCTTTGGCCTCTTTTATTTTTTCCTCACATGGTGCAGTGATCTAATAATGAAGATCATCACACTTTTATTTACTTACAACTCAAGAACTACAACTCGATACTTTGAGCAAAAATACGACTCTATATGAATGCCTCCGGTGGTGTACTGGGATGTGCAATGACTCAGGAGTGACAAGTATGAAAAACTATGAAAGGTGTGGCTTTTCCACAAATAATATGTCAACTACATGATCATGCAAAGCAATATGAGAATGATGAAGTGTGTCATAATAAACAGAATGGTGGAAGTTGCATGGCAATATATCTTGGAATGGCTATGGAAATGCCATAATAGGTAGGTATGGTGGCTATGGAAATGGTGTAAGGTATCGGCGAAAGTTGCATGGTACTAGAGAGGCTAGCAATGGTGGAAGGGTGAGAGTGCGTATAATCCATGGACTCACTTTAGTCATAAAGAACTCACATACTTATTGCAAAAATCTATTAGTCATTGAAACAAAGTACTACGAGCATGCTCCTAGGGGGATAGATTGGTAGGAAAAGACCATGGCTCGTCCCCGACCGCCACTCATAAGGAAGACAATCATTAAATACCTCATGCTCCAACTTTGTTACATAACGGTTCACCATACGTGCATGCTAGATAAATCACAAACTTTAACACAAGTATTTCTCCAATCCACAATTACTCACTAGCATGACTCTAATATCACCATCTTTATATCTCAAAACAATAATAAGGAATCAAACTTCTCCTAGTATTCAATGCACTTTATATGAAAGTTTTTATTATATCCCTCTTGGATGCCTGTAATATTAGGACTAAATTCATAACCAAAGAAAATTACCATGATGTTTAAAAAGACTCTCAAAACAATATAAGTGAAACATGAGAGTTCAACAATTTCTATAAAATAAATCCACCATCGTGCTCTGAAAATATATAAGTGAAGTACTAGAGCAAAATTGCCTAGCTCAAAAGATATAAGTGAAGCACATAGAGTATTCCAATAAATGACGATTCATGCGTGCCCCTCTCAAAAGGTGTGTATAGCAAGGATGATTGTGGCAAACTAAAAAGAAAAGACTCATATCATACAAGACGCTCCAAGCAAAACACATATCATGTGGTGAATAAAAATATAGCCTCAAGTAAAGTTACTGATAGACGAAGACGAATTAGGGGATGCCTTCCGGGGCATCCCCAAGCTTAGGCTCTTTCGGTATGCCATTGAGAATAATTAACCATCATATTATCTAGAAGTTTAGTAGCTTCTCCTAAAGTAATTTCCATAAACGTACACCCTGCGGCCGAATCTAAAAGATTTCTAGAAGCAAAATTCAATCCAGCATAAATTTTTTGTATGATCATCCACAAATTCAAACCATGAGTAGGGAAATTACGTATCATCAATTTCATCCTCTCCCAAGATTGTGCAACATATTCATGATCAAGTTGCTTAAAATTCATAGTATCGTTCCTAAGGGAGATGATCTTAGCGGGAGGAAAATACTTGAAAATAAAAGTATCTTTACACTTATTCCATGAATCATTACTATTTTTAGGCAAAGATGAAAACCAAGTTTTAGCATGATCCCAAAGTGAAAACGGAAATAGCTTCAATTAAACAATATGATTATCCACATATTTCTTCTTTTGCATTTACTCTTCCTGAAAATAAGATGATTTGCAATTGTTCGATGACTAAGAACATGGTTTGTTAGTTTTCGAGAAACTTTATGGTCTATACTTTAACTTGTGAATAGCTTGCTACTTGATCATGAGAAGTTTTATGAGATGAGCTACTGTTTATGATACATAATGATGCTAGAAAAAGTGATTGAAGTTTATCAAACTTGTGCGCTTGCTAGCATTCACACTTCATAAATTATTTCTTTTGTCATTTACCAACTCGAGGACGACCATGAATTAAGCTTGGGTATGCTGATACGTCTTCGATGTGTCTATAATTTATGGAGTATTCATGCCATGTTTACAACAATTTTATATGATTTTGGTATGATTTGATTAGCACTAACCTGGACTGACGCTGTTTTCAGCAGAACTACCGTGGTGTCGTTTTTTGTGCAGAAATAAAAGTTCTCGGAATGGGCTGAAAATTTACGTAGAATATTTTTGGAAAATATAAAAAATACTGGGGCAAAAAGATACCGGAGAGGAGTCCCAAGGAAACCACAAGGGTGGCCCCCCCAGGGCGCGTCCCCCGCCTTGTCACCGCCTCATGGACCCCCTTGACTTGTCCCCGATGCCAAAAGCTCCTATAAATAGAGAAAACTCCAGAACGAAACCTAGATCGGGAGTTCCGTCATCGCAAGCCTCTCTAGCCACAAAAAATTAGTCTAGGCCCTGTCTGGCACCCTGCCGGAGGGGGCCATCATCACCGGAGGCCATGGAGGAGGATCCTGTTGGAAATATGCCCTAGAGGCGATAATAAATAGGTTATTATTATATTTCCTTGTTCATGATAATCGTTTATTACCCATGCTAGAATTGTATTGATAGGAAACTCAGATACATGTGTGGATACATAGACAACACCATGTCCCTAGTAAGCCTCTAGTTGACTAGCTCGTTGACCAATAGATGGTTACGGTTTCCTGACCATGGACATTGGATGTCGTTGATAACGGGATCACATCATTAGGAGAATGATGTGATGGACAAGACCCAATCCTAAGCCTAGCACAAAGATCGTGTAGTTCGTATGCTAAAGCTTTTCTAATGTCAAGTATCATTTCCTTAGACCATGAGATTGTGCAACTCCCGGATACCGTAGGAGTGCTTTGGGTGTGCCAAATGTCACAACGTAACTGGGTGGCTATAAGGGTACACTACAGGTATCTCCGAAAGTATCTGTTGGGTTGGCACAAATCGAGACTGGGATTTGTCACTCCGTGTAATGGAGAGGCATCTCTGGGCCCACTCGGTAGGACATCATCATAATGTGCACAATGTGACCAAGGAGTTGATCATGGGATGATGTGTTACGGAACGAGTAAAGAGACTTGCCGGTAACGAGATTGAACAAGGTATCGGGATACCGATGATCGAATCTCGGGCAAGTATCGTACCGCTAGACAAAGGGAATTGAATACGGGATTGATTGAATCCTCGACATCGTGGTTCATCCGATGAGATCATCGTGGAACATGTGGGAGCCAACATGAGTATCCAGATCCCTCTTTTGGTTATTGGCCGGAGAGGTGCCTCGGTCATGTCTGCATGGTTCCCGAACTCGTAGGGTCTACACACTTAAGGTTCGATGACGTTAGGGTTATAGGGAATAGATATACGTGGTTACTGAATGTTGTTCGGAGTCCCGGATGAGATCCCGTACATCACGAGGAGTGTCGGAATGGTCCGGAGGTAAAGATTTATATATGGGAAGTCCTGTTTTGGTCACCGGAAAAGTTTCGGGTGCTATCGGTAACGTACCGGGACCACTGGGAGGGTCCCGGGGGTCCACCAGGTGGGGCTACCTACCCCAGAGGGCTGCGTGGGCCAAGTGTGAGAAGGGACCAGCCCCAGGTGGGCTGGTGCGCCCCCCCCACCAGGGCCCAAGGCAAAGAGAGAAGGGAAAAGGGGGAAACCCTAGGCTCAGATGGGCCTAAGGCCCACCTAGTGGTGCGCCCCCCTCTCTCCCCCCTTGGCCGCCCCACTAGATGGGATCTAGGGCTGGCCGCCACCCCTAGGGGTGGAAACCTAGGTGGGGGCACAGCCCCTCCCTTTTCCCTATATATAGTGGGGTTTTGGGCTGCCATACACACGAGAACATCTTCTTCTTGGCGCAGCCCTACCCCTATCCCTCCTCGTCTCTTGTGGTGCTTAGCGAAGCCCTGCTGGAGTACCACGCTCCTCCACCACCACCACGCTGTCGTGCTGCTGCTGGATGGAGTCTTCCCCAACATCTCCTTCTCCCCTTGCTGGATCAAGGCATAGGAGACGTCACCGGGCTGTACGTGTGTTGAACACGGAGGTGCCGTCCGTTCGGCACTAGGATCATCGGTGATTTGGATCACGATGAGTACGACTCCATCAACCCCGTTCACTTGAACGCTTCCGCTTAGCGATCTACAAGGGTATGTAGATGCACTCTCCTTCCCCTCGTTGCTAGATTACTCCATAGATTGATCTTGGTGATGCATAGAAAATTTTGAATTTGTGCTACATTCCCGAACAGTGGCATCATGAGCTAGGTCTATGCGTAGTTTCTATGCACGAGTAGAACACAAAGCAGTTGTGGGCGTCGATTTTGTCAATTTACTTGCCGTTACTAGTCTTATCTTGATTCGGCGGCATCGTGGGATGAACCAGCCCGAACCGACCTTACACGTACTCTTACGTGAGACTGGTTCCACCGACTGACATGCACTAGTTGCATAAGGTGGCTAGCGGGTGTCTGTCTCGATGAAAAGGGTCCTTATGAAGGGTAAATAGAAATTGGCATATCACGTTGTGGTTTTCGCGTCGGTAAGAAACGTTCTTGCTAGAAACCTATAGCAGCCACGAAAAAATTTGCAACAACAATTAGAGGACGTCTAACTTGTTTTTGCAGCATATGCCTTGTGATGTGATATGGCCAAAAGGATGTGATGAATGATATATGTGATGTATGAGATTGATCATGTTCTTGTAATAGGAATCACTACTTGCATGTCGATGAGTATGACAACCGGCAGGAGCCATAGGAGTTGTCTTAATTTATTTATGACCTGCGTGTCAACATAAACGTCATGTAATTACTTTACTTTATTGCTAAAGCGTTAGCCATAGTAGTAGAAGTAATAGATGACGAGACAACTTCAAGAAGACACGATGATGGAGATCATGGTGTCATGCCGGTGACAACGATGATCATGGAGCCCCGAAGATGGAGATCAAAAGGAGCAAAATGATATTGGCCATATCATGTCACTATTTGATTGCATGTGATGTTTATCATGTTTTACATCTTATTTGCTTAGAACGACGGTAGCTTAAATAAGATGATCCCTCGTAATAATTTCAAGAAAGTGTTCCCCCTAACTGTGCACCGTTGCGAAGGTTCGTTGTTTCGAAGCACCACGTGATGATCGGGTGTGATAGATTCTAACGTTCGAATACAACGGGTGTAAGCCAGATTTACACACGCAATACACTTAGGTTGACTTGACGAGCCTAGCATGTACATACATGGCCTCGGAACACAGAAGACCGAAAGGTCGAACATGAGTCATATAGAAGATACGATCAACATGAGATGTTCACCGATGTTGACTAGTCTGTCTCACGTGATGATCGGACATGGCCTAGTTGACTCGGATCATGTTTCACTTAGATGACTAGAGGGATGTCTATCTAAGTGGGAGTTCATTAAATGAACTCAATTATCATGAACATAGTCTAAATTGTCTTTGCAAATATGTTGTAGATGAATAGCTCACGTTGTAGCTCCCTGTTTCAATACATTCCTAGAGAAAGATTATGTTGAAAGATATTGTAAGCAATGATGCGGACTAGGTCCGTAGTCCGAGGAGTGTCCTCACTGCTACACAGAAGGCTTACGTCTTTGATGCGCCGCTCGATGCGCAAACCCCTACAACATCATCTGTGGATGTTGTGAACACCTGACAGACACATCCTGATGACTACTTGATAGTTTAGTACACCATACTTTACGGCTTAGAATCGGGATTCCAGTGACGTTTTGAACGCCAGAGAACATATGAGATGTTCCAAGAGCTAAAATTGGGATTTCAGGCTCATGCCCGTGTTGAGAGGTGTGAGACCTCTGACAAGTTCTTTTGCCAACAAGATGGAGGAGAATAGCTCAGCTAGTGAGCATGTGCTCGGAATGTCTGGGTACTATAATCACTTAAATCAAGTGGGAGTTAAACTTCCAGATAAGATAGTGATTGATAGAGTTCTCTAGACACTATCACTAAGCTACTAGATCTTCGTGATGAACTATGACATGCAAGGGATGGAGTTGATCCCATAGTTGTTCGCGGTGCTTAAGACCGCAAAAGGTAGAAATCAAGAAGGAGCATTAAGTGCTGATGGTTTAACAAGACCACTGGTTTCAAGAAGGGCAAGGGCTAGAAGGGAAACTTATGGATGGCAAACCAGTTGCCGCTCCAGTGAAGGAACCCAAGGTTGAACCCAAACCCGAGACTAAGTGCTTCTATTGTAAGGGGAACGGTCACTGGTAGCGGAATTACCCCAAAAGCATGGTAGATAAGAAGGCTGGAAACTTCAACAAAGTATATACGTGTTATTAATGTGTACCTCACTAGTACTCCTGGTAGCACCTGGGTATTGGATACCGGTTCAGTTGCTATCATTGGTGACTTGAAGCAAAAGCTACGGACTAAACAGAGACTGGCTGAGGGCGAGGTGACGATGTGTGTTGGAAGTGTTTCCAAAGTTGATGAGATCACCATCGCACGCTCCATCTGCCTTCGGGATTAGTATTGAACCTAGATAAATGTTATCAGGTGTCTACGTTGAGCATGAATATGATTAGATCATGTTCATTGCAATACGGTTATTCATTTAAGTTAGGGAATAATGGTTATTCCGATTACATGAATAATACCTTTCATGGTCATGCACCCTATGTGAATGGTTCATTGAATCTCGGTCGTGGTAATACACATGTTCACGCCAAAAGATGTAGAGTTAATAATGATAGTACCACTTTCTTGTGGCACTGCCGCTTAGGTCATATTGGCGTAAGATGCATGAAGAAACTCCATGTCGATGGATGTTTGGAGTCACTTGATTTTGAATCACTTGACACATGCGAGCCATGCCTCATGGGCAGGATGACCAAGACCCCGTTATCAGGTACAATGAAACGGGCAAGTGACTTGTTGGAAATCATACATGCTGATGCGTGTGATCCAATGAGAATTGAAGCGTGCGGTGGATATCACTATTTTCTCATCTTCACTGACGATTTGAGTAGATATAGGTATATTTACATAATGAAGCACAAGTTTGAAACGTTTGAAAAGTTTAAGCGATTTCAGAGTGAAGTTAAGAATCATCATAACAATAAGATCATGTTCCTACGATCTGATCGAAAGGGGATTTTTTGAGTTATGAGTTTGGCAATCACTTAAGACATTGTGTAATTGTTTCGTAGTTGAAGCCACCTGGAACACCACAAGGTAATGGTGTGTCCGGACGTCGTAATCGAACCTTATGAGATATGGTGTGATCTATGATGTCTCTTACCAATCTACCGCTATTATTTTGAGGTTACGCGTTAAAGACAGCTGCATTCACTTTAGATAGGACACCATCTAAGTCTGTTGAGACGACATCGTGTGAACATTGGTTTGGCAAGAAACCAAAGTTGTCGTTTCGTAATGTTTGGGGCTGCGATGCTTAAGGCTTCAGCCGGAGAAGCTCGAACCCAAAGCGGACAAACACATCTTCATAGGATACCCAAAGGTGATAGTTGGGTATACCTTCTATCCCAGATCCGAGGGCAAATTGTTTGTCGCTAAGAACGGGTCCTTTCTCGAGAAGGAGTTTCTCTTGAAAGAATTGAGTGGGAGGAAGATAGAACTTGATGAGGCTGTCGAACCATTATTTCAACCAGAGACTGATGCAACACAGAAAGATGTTTTCTATGGAGCCTACATCTGTTGAATAGGAAGTTAATGATAGTGATCATGAAGCTTCGGATCAAGTTGCTATCGAACCCCGTAGGTCGAAAAGGATATGTACTACTCCTGAGTGGTATGGTAATCCTATCTTAGATATCATGTTGTTAGACAACAATGAACCTACGAGCTATGGAGAAGCGATGGTGGGCCCGTATTCCGGCAAATGGTTATAAGCCATGAAATCCGAGATAGGATCCATATATCAGAACAAAGTATGGACCTTGGTGGACTTGCCCGATGATTGGCAAGCCATTGAGATAAATGGGTCTTTAAGAAGAAGACGGACGTGGGCGGTAATGTTACCGTCTATGAAGCTCAACTTGTGGGAAAGAGTCTTTTCACAAGTTCAAGGAGTTGACTACGATGAGAATTTCTCACCCGTAGCGATGTTTAAGTCTGTCAGAATCATGTTAGCATTAGCTGTATTTTTCGATTATGAAATATGACAGATGGATGTCAAAAACAAGTTTTCTTACCAGTTTTCATAAGAAAGAGTTGTATGTGATACAATCAAAGTTTTGTCGATCCTAAGGATGCTAAAAGGTATGCTGGCTCCAGCAATCCTTCTATGGACTAGAGCAAGCATCTCGGAATCGGAATATATGTTTTGATGGAGTGATCAAAGCTTTTAGGTTTATACAATGTTTGCTAGAAACTTGTATTTACAAGAAAGTGAGTGGGAGCACTACAACATTTCTGATAAGTATATGTGGATGACATATTGTTGATCCGAAATAATCTAGAATTCCTGGAAAGCATAAACGGTTGTTTGAAGAGTGTTTTTCAAAGGAAGACCTGGATAAAGCTGCTTACAGATTGGGCATCAAGATCTATAGAGATAGATCAAGATGCCTGATGATACTTTCAAAGAACGCACACCTTGACATGTTTTTAAAGGAGTTAAAAATAGATCAGTCAAAGAAGGGGTTCTTACCTGAGTTGTAAGGTGTGAAGTTGAGTAAGACTCAAAGCTTGACCACGGCAGAAGAAAGAGGAAGGACGAAGGTCGTCCCCTATGCTCTTGTCATAGCCTCTATACGGTATGCCATGCTGAGTAACGCACCTGAAGTGTGCCTTGCCACATGTCTGGCAAGAGGGTACAAAGGTGATCTAGGACTGGATCACCAAATAGCGGTCAAAATTATCCTTAGAGGAATAAGGAAATGTTTCTCGGTTATGGAGGTGACAAAGAGTTCGACGTAAAGAGTTATGTCGATGCAAGCTTAACACCTATACAGATAGATCTGAGTAGAGATACCGGATACGTATAATGGAGCAACAATTTGGAATAGCTCCAAGTGGAACATGGTAGCAGCATCTATGATATGACATAAAGTTTTGCGAAATACATAGGGATCTGAATATGGCAAGACCCGTTGACTACAACCTCTCTCACAAGCATAACATGATCAAACCCAGAACTCTTTGAGTGTTTATCACATAGTGATGTGAACTAGATCATTGAGTCTAGTAGACTCTTAGATGTTGGTCTCATGGCGATGTGACCTGTGAGTGTTAATCACATGGCGATGTGAACTAGATTATTGACTCTAGTGCAAGTGAGAGACTGTTGGAAATATGCCCTAGAGGCAATAATAAATTATTTATTATTATATTTCCTTGTTCATGATAATTGTTTATTACCCATGCTAGAATTGTATTGATAGGAAACTCAGATACATGTGTGGATACATAGACAACACCATGTCCCTAGTAAGCCTCTAGTTGACTAGCTCGTTGATCAATAGATGGTTACGGTTTCCTGACCATGGACATTGGATGTCGTTCATAACGGGATCACATCATTAGGAGAATGATGTGATGGACAAGACCCAATTCTAAGCCTAGCACAAAGATCGTGTAGTTCGTACGCTAAAGCTTTTCTAATGTCAAGTATCATTTCCTTAGACCATGAGATTGTGCAACTCCCGGATACCATAGGAGTGCTTTGGGTGTGCCAAACGTCACAACGTAACTGGGTGGCTATAAAGGTACACTACAGGTATCTCCGAAAGTATCTGTTGGGTTGGCACGAATCGAGACTGGGATTTGTCACTCCGTGTAACGGAGATGTATCTCTGGGCCCACTCGGTAGGACATCATCATAATGTGCACAATGTGACCAAGGAGTTGATCACGGGATGATGTGTTACGGAACGAGTAAAGAGACTTGCCGGTAACGAGATTGAACAAGGTATCAGGATACCGACGATCGAATCTCGGGCAAGTATCGTACCGCTAGACAAAGGGAATTGAATACGGGATTGATTGAATCCTCGACATCGTGGTTCATCCAATGAGATCATCGTGGAACATGTGGGAGACAACATGAGTATCCAGATCCCTCTTTTGGTTATTGGCTGGAGAGGTGTCTCGGTCATGTCTGCATGGTTCCCGAACCCGTAGGGTCTACACACTTAAGGTTCGATGACGTTAGGGCTATAGGGAATAGATATACGTGGTTACCGAATGTTGTTCGGAGTCCTGGATGAGATCCCGGACATCACAGGAGTGCCGGAATGGTCCGGAAGTAAAGATTATATATGGGAAGTCCTGTTTTGGTCACCGGAAAAGTTTCGGGTGCTATCGGTAACGTACCGGGACCACCGGGAGGGTCCCGGGGGTCCACCAGGTGGGGCTACCTGCCCCAGAGGGCTGCGTGGGCCAAGTGTGAGAAGGGACCAGCCCCAGGTGGGCTGGTGCGCCCCCCCACCAGGGCCCAAGGCAAAGAGAGAAGGGAAAAGGGGGAAACCCTAGGCTCAGATGGGCCTAAGGCCCACCTAGTGGTGCGCCCCCCTCTCTCCCCCCTTGGCCGCCCCCTAGATGGGATCTAGGTCTGGCCGCCACCCCTAGGGCTGGAAACCTAGGTGGGGGCGCAGCCCCTCCCTTTCCCCTATATATAGTGGGGTTTTGGGCTGCCATACACACGAGAACATCTCCTTCTTGGCGCAGCCCTACCCCTCTCCCTCCTCATCTCTTGCGGTGCTTGGCGAAGCCCTGCTGGAGTACCACGCTCCTCCACCACCACCATGTCGTCGTGTTGCTGCTGGATGGAGTCTTCCCCAACCTCTCCTTCTCCCCTTGCTGGATCAAGGCGTAGGAGACGTCACCGGGCTGTACGTGTGTTGAACACGGAGGTGTCGTCCATTCGGCACTAGGATCATCGGTGATTTGGATCATGACGAGTACGACTCCATCAACCCCGTTCACTTGAATGCTTCCTCTTAGCGATCTACAAGGGTATGTAGATGCACTCTCCTTCCCCTCGTTGCTAGATTACTCCATAGATTGATCTTGGTGATGCGTAGAAAATTTTGAATTTCTGCTATGTTCCCCAACAGATCCCGGAGGGGGCCATCATCACCATGGAGGCCAAGGACCAGAGGAAGAACCTCTCCCCATCTAGGGGGGAGGCCATGGAGGAGGAAGCACAAGGGGGAGACTCTCTCCTACTCTCTCTCGGTGGCACCAGAGTGCCGCCGGGGGAACCATCGCTGCGGTGATCGTCTTCATCAACATCACCAGCCTCATCTCACGCGGTCCACTCTCCTACTTGAACATGGTCACATATTATGATCTAATGATGTTTTGCCATCCTATGATGTTTTGAGTAGATTTCCTTTGTCTTTTGGGTTGATTGATGATCTAGATTGGTTTGAGTTGTATGTTTTATTTTGGTGCTGTCCTATGGTGCCTTCCATGCCGCGCACATGTGAAGGATTCCCGGTGTAGGGTGTTGCAATACGTTCATGATTCGCTTATAGTGGGTTGC
Organism: Triticum aestivum; assembly: GCF_018294505.1. Lineage (NCBI taxonomy): Eukaryota > Viridiplantae > Streptophyta > Magnoliopsida > Poales > Poaceae > Triticum > Triticum aestivum. The sequence goes on from NC_057812.1 coordinate 524,004,946, forward strand.
TAGAGTGATAGAAGATTAAACCCGAGTAAGGGGGTTGTTGTGTATGGGATAAAGGGGACTTGATATTTTAATGCTATGGTTGGGTTTTACCTTAATGATCTTTAGTAGTTTCGGATGCTTGCTAGAGTTCCGATCATAGGTGCATATGATCCAAGGAGAGAAAGTATGTTAGCTTATGTCTCTCCCTCATATAAAATTGCAATAACGACCATCGATCTTGTTAACTATTGCCTAGGAAAATTCCGCACACCGACCCATCATTATTCCACACTCGCTATTTATAATATATAGTAATATATTCTAACTTATTCTCTTCAAACTATATTTTATATTTTAGTTCTCTGATATCATGCAAAGTTATCCTCTTCATACTCATAACATACTTTCATTTCTCGTTTCTAGATGGAAGAAAATGTTTGGTGTACATAGAGTCGCATCAGTGGCAGATAGGACTTGAGAGAATATTGATCTTACCTTTAGCTTCTTGTGGGTTCGACACTCCATACTTATCACTTCTACCTTTGGAAATTGCTATGATGATTCCTTGCACTTGGGGATTATTAGCCCCCGCCACTGGTGAGGGAGTCTTGGACTAAGGGGTCCTCGGACGTCCGGCCTGTTATCTATGGGCTGGATATGGGCTGTGAAGACATGAAGACCGAAGACTGCACCATGTTAGGATTGGACTCTACTTGGCGTGGAAGGCAAGCTTGGCGATCGAAGATTCCTCCTTATGTAACTGACTCCATGTAAACCCTAGATCCCTTCGGTGTCTATATAAGCCGAAGGGGATAGTCCGGAAAGGACATCATATATACTCATTACCATACCCATATAGGCTAGACTTCTAGGGTTTAGCCATTACAATCTCGTGGTAGATCTACTCTTGTAACACTCATATTCATCAATATCAATCAAGCAGGACGTAGGGTTTTACCTCCATAGAGAGGGCCCGAACCTGGGTAAACATTGTGTCCCCCGTCTCCTGTTACCAATGATCCTAGATGCACAGTTCGGGACCACCTACCCGAGATCCGCCGGTTTTGACACCGACATTGGTGCTTTCATTGAGAGTTCCACTGTGCCGTCGACAAGAGGCTCGATGGACCCTTCAATCGTCAACAATGACGCTTTCCAAAGAGGAACCTTCCTCCCCGGACAGATCTTCGTATTCGGCGGCTTCGTACTGCGGGCCAACTCGCTTGGCCATCTGGAGCAGATCGACAGCTACACCCCTGGCCATCAGGTCGGATTCGAAAGCTTGAACTACGTTGCGGATATCCGTGGAGACTTGATCTTCAAGGGATTTGAGCCTGCGGTGATCGCTCCCCTTCATCCCGATGAACGTGACTTAAATCTGTCATCGGATCACACCCAGGAGATGGTTCCTACGGCTGCAACGACCTTAGAGCCAAAGCAGATCGAGCCATCCAAGGCCTCAAAGTCCGCGGAGTTCGAGCCGCACATGGACTCGACGCCCTGTAGCAGTCGCTTTAACGGAACTTCGGACTCGTCTCCGGCTGTAAGTTCTGGACTGTGTACACCCGTGGACACCGAGCTAGATCGGTTGACGGTTATCGATCTTCGAGTTTAGCACCGCTGACGTCTTTCAGCACTCACCTTTAGGCGACGTGCTAAAATCTTTTAAAAATTTGTCCTTGGAGAAGGACTCTCAGCCGAACTATGTCCGGTTCGAGCTAGAAACGGACGATGAGGAATTTTTCTTCCCACCCGCCACCCACCTCATAGCCACCATCGATGATTTAACCAACATGCTTGACTATGGCTCCGAAGACATCGACGGTATGGACGACGATGCTGACAAGGAGCAAGGGCAAGACCTGCCATTCACTGGACGTTGGACGGCTACCTCTTCATACAACGTGTACATGGTTGCTACACCTAAAGGATCTGGCGAAGACAAAGAAGAGCCAAATGTGAATAAAGCCTCCGAGACACAGTCCAAGCGCCGGCGGCCCAAACGCCACCCCAAGCCCCGCCACTCAAAGGACGACAACACTGGCACCGGAGAAAATAGTACCCCGGGCGACGCCGAAAACAACGAGGACCCTGTCGGGACTACATCCAAACAGGAACACGACAGCATGCAAGACAAACCTGACAAACAGGTCATAGAAGATGACTCAGAGGACGATAGTTACCGTCCACCCTCCGAGGAGGAAACAAGCCTCGGCAACGAAGACTTCATCATGCTTGAGGATCCTCTCGAGCAGGAGCGCTTCAAGCTTCAGTTCATAGCCACTGCAAGGAGCGTGAAAAAGAAACAACAACAGCTTCAATCCGAATAGGATCTGCTCGTCGACAGATGGACTGATGTCCTAACAGCTGAGGAATACGGCCTCAACCGCCCAGCCAAGAGCTACCCGAAATGCAGACTGCTACCTCAATTCGATGAGGAGGCGCCGGAGCACATATCTCCCTCGTGTAATGCGTACCGAACACCACGTGGTCGGGATAGGGTGGCCGAACGGCCACCCCGCGGTCGGGATAAAGAGGCAACTCAGGCCGAACAGCAGACCGCCCCACCACCGCGCCATAATAAAGACAGAAAAGTCCGGAGCCACATGTATGACCTCCGACAGACACAGGACAGTAGAGCAGTATACACAAGATCAATCTATGGATCGCGAGGACGTGCTTCGAGACATGACGGTGGCCACCTCTTCGGACGTGACAAACCTAACCACGCTCGGGCCGAATACCACAGACGGACTCCCTCGGAGGTCCGCCATGATGCGACCCAATACAGAGGCGCCGCACACCCGCTCTGCTTCACAGACGAAGTATTGGATCATGAATTCCCCGAGGGGTTCAAGCTCGTCAATATCGAATCATTCGATGGCACAACCGATCCTGCAGTATGGATTGAGGATTTCATCCTCCACATCCACATGGCCCGAGGAAACGACCTCCACGCCATCAAATACCTCCCATTAAAGCTCAAAGGACCAGCTCGGCACTGGTTAAATAGCCTGCCTGAGAACTCCATCGGTAGCTGGGAAGACTTGGAAGAGGCTTTCCTCGTCAACTTCCAAGGAACTTATGTCCGGCCACCAGATGCCGATGACCTAAGCCACATAGTTCAACAACCCAGAGAATGGGCCAAAAAATTCTGGACTAGATTCCTAACCAAAAAGAACCAGACCGTCGACTGTCCGGACACAAAGGCCCTAGCGGCCTTTAAGCATAGCATCCGGGATGAATGGCTTGCCCGCCACCTCGGCCAGGAAAAGCCGAGATCCATGGCAACCCTCACAGCACTTATGACCCGCTTTTGTGCGGGAGAGGATAGTTGGCTGGCTCGCAGTACCAACACAACCAACAAAACAGGCCCCTCCGAGGCCAAAAACAGCACCGGCAAGCTCCGGCGCAACAGAAACAAATGCTGAAGCAATGGCGATAACAACGATGACACTACCATTCATGCCGGATTCAGTGGCTCCAAGTCCGGCCAGCGAAAGAAGCCCTATAAAAGGAACGGCAGAGGACCATCTAGCTTGGACCGCATACTCGACCGTCCGTGCCAGATACATGGCACCCCAAACAAACCGGCCAACCATACCAACAGAGATTGCCGGGTATTTAAGCACGCCAGCAAGGTAAATAGCGTAAACAAGGAAGGGGAATCGCAGAGCGAGGACGAAGACGAGGAGCCCCGGCAGCCAAACACTGGGGGGGGGGTAGAAGAAATTCCCGTCTCAAGTCAAAATGGTGAACATGATATACGCCACACACATCCCCAAAAGGGAGCGCAAGCGCGCACTCAGGGACATTTATGCGGTAGAGCCAGTCGCCCCAAAATTTAACCCATGGTCGTCAGTCCCGATCACCTTTGACCGCCGAGACCATCCAACCAGCATCCACCATGGCGGTTCACCCGCACTAGTCCTTGACCCAATCATCAACGGATTTCACCTGACACGAGTCCTAATGGACGGCGGCAGCAGCCTCAACCTGCTCTATCAAGATACAGTATGTAAAATGCGCATCGACCCCTCACGGGTCAAGCCCACGAAGACTACCTTTAAAGGAGTCATACCAAGCGTAGAGGCCTGTTGTACGGGCTCAATAACGCTGGAAGTAGTATTCGGTTCCCCGGATAACTTCCAAAGCGAAGAACTAATCTTCGATATTGTCCCATTTCGCAGCGGCTATCACGCCCTGCTCGGACGAACCACATTCTCCAGATTCAATGCGGTGCGACATTACGCTTATCTCAAGCTCAAAATGCCCGGTCCACGTGGCATGATTATAGTAAATGGAAACACGGAACGCCAGATTCAATGCGGTCCGTACAGAGGAGCACACCGACGCCCTAGCAGCAAAAGTATAGAGCGGCCTTCTCAAGCAGCATTATAATCTGGCTGCCGAGCCCCTGGACATTATCAAGAGGGTTCAGACCACACTACAGCAGGACAGCTCGGCTCGTCAGGAGCCGAATTAGCAATCTGGCCTCCGTCCAGCCCCAAGGAGGCAATGCACTAATACCGCGTGTATATAAATTATGCACTCAAAACCCATGGGAATTGACGGAGGCATAACTCTTTCATGATCCACTGTACGGCTCGACCGACCCTGGGATTCGCACGCTTTTACTTTTTCTTTTCTGTGGGTTTTTTCTTCTCTTTTGAAGGTCTTACGGACAACCCGCTTGCAGAACACACTAAGGAGGCAAGGAGCTCTGGCTTACAAGGGAATCCCCAGGTGGTCTCTATTAAATGATCGCCATACTTGTTTTTCATACCAGGACATAGCTCGCCCTTGGTTGCAGCTTGTTAAATAGCCCTACATGTTTATCGCATGGCTTGTACAAAGCACGCCTTGATGGTGAATACACGGTAGCGTTAGCCTATTATTTTATTTTTCTGTTTACTCACCTCGGTATTAATTACACACTGCAAACGTAGACCATGGTACGTATTACTATGCCAGGGGCTTCATTACACCCAACACCACGGCAATAAAAGGTCTGAACACTTTTATAGTATAGTTCGGCACCCCTAACTTATAGCATTATATGCATCGGCTCCGAATCATGTCTTTGGTCAATAGTTGGGTTGCCCGGCTCCTGTGCTTAGAACCTTACGTTCCGCTATATCGGCTAGGGTAGTAAAGGGAGAACTACTTCGATTGTGTCCCAGTTCTTCCGGACGAGCACCACAATAGAGAAAGCCGAAAACTGTCTGTCATGATGCGGCAAGAGCCGGTCAGCTGTTCGAGAGGTTCCAAATCATTGGAGATTTTTCCGCTTCTTGCGAAGAATCGGTTCCCCCGATTAGGCATGCATAGCGCCTCTAGTTCGGTCTTCCGAATACCAGGGGCTTCGCCAACTTTCCTATTTGTCAAACTCCTATGGCTAAGTGAGGGTGGTAAAGGCCGCATAGTCTGATTGCCTTGTTCGTTGCGCTAAACACCTCCTTTAAGGACCAGAATGTGGAGTAAAGAGTGTTTAGATTTATCCCGAACACCCCTGTACTATCTACGTGGGGGCGGAAGTCGACGACTGGTCAACCCTCAGAGTTAATAATAAACGGCCACACAGGAAGTAAATTTAAATCATAAGAACTATATTACATTACACCATTGTTCCATATTACAGGGCAAGGTAATACACATGTTCTCATGGGAATATGATATCCTTTGAACATTGCTCCTCCACAAGGCGGTACCCCTCCAGGACACCATCAAAATAGTGCTCAGGCCTACGATGCTCCTTGCCCTCCGACGACCCCTCGGTCATTAGCTTCTTGTCATCTAACTTCGCCCAATGCATCTTGACGCGGGCAAACGCCATACGAGCACCTTCAATACAGACCGACCGCTTCATGGTTTTGAGCCACAGACAGGCACTTACAAGCCGCTGAACAAGCCCGAAGTAGCTGCTAGGTATAGGCTTGGCAGGCCACAATCGGGCTATTAGGTCCTTCATGACTAGGTCTGCCGACTTATGCAGCTGGTTGCTGAAGGGCACCGGATGTTAGGGTCCAAGATATTGGGACCAGAACAGCTTCTCCGTAGACATCACCTCTTCGGCCCTATAATTCTCGGCAGCATCTGATATACTGCACGGCAGATCCGTAAATGCCCCTGGAAAACCCAAACCCGGATAAGTACAAGGAACGTTTTCTCTTACATACTTGCTTTGCATGGCAAAAGACTCACCCGCCGCAATGTTCTTGGCCGCCTAAATCTCCTGGAGGGTGTTCTGGGCTTCGGCTCGTGCGTCCTGTGCGCTCTGACGGGCCTTCTCCAGTTCGGACTCTTGCACCTTACAATCGCGCTCCAAGGACTCAAATCTCTCAATCACGCCTTGGAGCTGCTGCTGCACCTCGTCAACCCAGGCCTCGTGCTTCTCGCACGAGACGCGTTCCTTGGCCGCTTTATTCTCGGCCTCGGCTAATGCCTTCTTGAGGGCGGCCACCTCGGCCGTGGCCCCTAATAAATATTATGACACTTTAGTCCTTATAGACTATTCATTTTTTCGTAAAATATACACACAGGTCACTGCATACCTTGGCTATCCTCCAGCTGCTTTTTCACGCGGCCAAGTTCCTCCTCGGTCCGCTTCAGTTTCCGCTTCAGTTCGGAAACCTCCGTAGCATGAGCAGTGGCAGCCTGCAGCGATACCTGCTTATTCACAAAAGACAACTTATGTTACACTCCTGCGATATTTTTTCTCGATCCTCTGTTTGGCTCTTTCCTACCAAACACCAAATAGAGCATCAGGGGCTACTGTCTATACTATGACATTCTTCCTACAACTGCATTACTTACCTCAAAGCCTGATAGAAGGCTAGTGCAGGCTTCGGTCAGACCGTTGTTGACAAACTAAACCTTCTCTATTACCGTGCCCATAAGGGCACGGTGTTCAACCATAATAGAGGCACCTCGTAGCGCCTCCAGTAGATTGTTCGGTGCCTCTGGTTGGACAAAGGTCACCGGTGGGACTGGCACACTCCCTTCATTCAGGGAATGCCGTTCGCCGGACTATGGAGCCGCATGGGTCTCCGGAGTAGTGTCCTGCTCAGGACCAAGGGGAACTCGGCCCCCGTCATCAGGCCCCATAAGGGATTTCCCCCCATGTGTCCGGCGACTAAGGAATCATCCTGGGGCGCCACCCCGACGATCTCCGAAACCTCCCCCTAGTCGGGGAAGGTCTTTTGCGACACCACCTTGTCGTCACCCTTGGGAGAGACGGAATGATCTGGCGGTGGAGACATGCTAGCCATCTCCTTTGAGTCCAGCGATTCCTCTGTCGAGGATCGTGGGGAGTCATCGCGTGCCGGACTGCTATGACAAAGTTTAAAGCACATCAATACTACAAACAAGAAGGGCCAGACATTTTCGGTTTCTGGTACTTACGAGGCGGCCCGTGGCTTGGTCCGGTGAGGTCGCTCTGGGCTGCTACCAACATCCCACACGGAGTTATCCATGTGGGAGCCTCTCCCCCTCTTGGGCGCCTCCGCCTCCAAACTCACGGAGGCCTCCCTTTTCTTCCACCCTCCCACAGGAGGGGAGTCGCCTCCCTCCTCGTCGCCATCGTCGGCGGCTGAGGGGTCTATCTCATCATTAGATGAGACGACCAAGGTGTTCCTTCGGCGAAGCCCACTCCTGGTCCCCTTGGCCGTGGCTTTGACCTTTTTCTCTGGCACGTCGTAAGGCGCCGGAAATAGCATCTCCGTAAGGAGTGGGGTTCCCTCGCCTCGGGCAACGGTGCCGGACTATTAATCCGTCTCGCTAGGTCGACCCAGGCCTGAAAAAGAAATTGATAAGAAGGCTTAGTATCCTTCCTTAAAGTATGTCCTTAAGGATTATACCTTGATAGCTTACCGAATTAGCCCGACGCTTAAAGTTGAGCCCGCGATCTTTGGTCGAGGGTGGAGGTGTCTCACTGACCTTGAAGAGCACCCTCCAGATATCTTCGTGCGTCATGCCGAAGAGCCGTAGCAGTGTCTGGTGCTTGGCCGAATCGAACTCCCACAAATAACAGGTCCGGCGCTGACAGGGAAGGATCCAGCGTACAAGCATGACCTGGATCACATCCACGAGCTTGATCTTCAGGGTTATCATATTCTGGAGGCAAGTTTGGAGCCCCGTGATCTCTTCCAAAGATCCCCAGGTCATGCCCTTCTCTTGCGAGGAGGTAAGCCGCATCAGGGCTCCAGATCAGAATTCGGGAGCCGCTGCCCAGTTGGCATTATGTGGCTCGGTGATGTAGAACCACCCCGATTTCCATCCCTTCACCGTCTCTACAAAGGAGGCTTCGAGCCAGGTGATATTGGGCATTTTGCCCACCATGGCACCTCCGCACTCAGCCTGTTGGCCACGCACCACCTTGGGATTTACATTAAAAGTCTTCAGCCATAGGCCAAAGTGAGGTGGGGTGCGGAGAAAGGGTTCGCACACAACTATAAATGCTGAGATATTGAGGATAAAGTTGGGAGCCAGATCGTGGAAGTCCAACCCATAGTAAAACATCAATCCACGGACAAATGGATGAAGAGGGAATCCCAACCCGCGGACGAAGTGTGTGAGAAACACGACCCTCTCATGGGGCTCAACGGTAGGGACGATTTGCCCTTTTGTAGGGAGTCGGTGAGCTATCTCTTTGGCTAAGTAGTCGGCCTCCCGGAGCTCCGTGATGTCCTTCTCCTCAACGGAGGAGGCCATCCACTTGCCTCCAGCTCCAGATCCGGACATGACTGGAGTGCTTTCTCGAACGAGGGAAAGCTAAAACTTGGGTGCTAGAGCTCGAGGATGAAAGGACTGAAAATGAAGAAGGGTGAGGGTAAAGGGAGAGTGTCCTTATCCCTTTATAAAGACCGCGAATATCAAGCGCCTTCCCACTCGTCCTAAAAGCTCGCCTATTCCCAAGGGCTGTGTAAACAACATGATTGGGTTACCCATGCCCGCATTGATGGGAATCCCGCGATAAGGGGACACGATCTCTGCTTTGATAGGACATGCCAATAGAAACCACATCTCAGAATGTGGATCGACAGACAAAGAGTGGTTCAAGATTGTGACCGAACAGACGTAATGTCATGTTATGAAGAGCTGTCAGCGGACGGAACTCGTGTGAAGATATATATATATATATATATATATATATATATATATATATATATATATATATATATAGGGTCGCGCTATTCGTCACCTTGGTTGAGGAATAGTTATTCTTCACCCCCCCTCTATTTTACCATCAATGCACCGTAATTTTACATTCCGTAAGTTTTGTCTTATTTCCGACGTAAAAAGAGACCGTAAGAAAATGTATGATCGCTGTAAAAAATATTTTATGTTATTTAAAATTACAAATGTAAAAACATAGTCTAAAATACACATAAACTACAAATTTTCTTGTCTTATGACCTATATTTTTATTTTCTTATGTCAAATTTTACATAGTGAATCAATAGGAATGTAACTATTTGAATTCTAAACGTAATTTAATTATGAAATGATCGTAAGATTATGTCGGGTGAAGAATAACTTATTCTGCACCCTGGATGATGAATAGTAACACTATATATATATATTCTCTCTGCGGTTGTGTGTGGTATATAGCAGGTCTGGATACTATCGTCGCATCTGAATACTATCTTCGAGTTCGGAGAAAGGGGAACCCGCCTTGCAATGCCGAAGAAAAATCTGCGCGTCGGACTCCTCGTCATTGAAGCCAGGTTCAGGGGCTACTGAGGGAGTTGTCGGTGTCAAAACCAGCAGATCTCGGGTAGGGGGTCACGAACTGTACGTCTAAGGCGGATGGTAACAGGAGGCGGGGGACACAATGTTTACCCAGGTTCGGGCCCTCTCGATGGAGGTAATACCCTACTTCCTGATTGATTGATCTTGATGATATGAGTATTACAAGAGTTGATCTACCACGAGATCGGAGAGGCTAAACCCTAGAAGCTAGCCTATGGTATGATTGTTATTTTGTATATCTATCGACTAGCCTGGCCCTGGTTTATATAATGCACCAGAGGCCTAGGATAACAAGAGTCCTAGCCAAATACGCCAGTGGGGGAGGAGTCCTTGTCTTGAACACCAAGTCTTGTGGAATCTTCCTTGTATGCGGCAGCTGTCCGAACTGGCCCATGAGTATACGGCCATGGGGGTCCTCGGCCCAATCTAACCGACCGGGAGATGACGTGGTGAGTACCCCCTAGTCCAAGACACCGTTAGTAGCCCCCTGAACCGGTCTTCAAGTTGGGGACGCTCCTCGGTTCTTCTGAACTGTTCTTTGTCTTCGGTCGTCGGTCTTGAAAACTGGTTCAACAAATCTTCCCATCTTCTATCTTGAGGATTGCCGAGCTAAATCTGAAGATCTCACACGTCGGATATCTGAGGAGCCCTTTAAGTCTTCGGCCTTTATTAATGCCTTGTTATTTTTATGCCACACCTCGGGTTTGAAGTTGTTCCCGGGCGGTAGCATCCTCTTGCGTCTGAGCTCCAACGCCGGACTGCATTCGAGGTATCTTTTGCAGCCGAGCACCAATGCCGGACCGCTTTCCGAGCTCCAATGCCGGAATGTATACGAGCTCCAATGCCGGACTATGTCCAAACTTCAACATCAGACTGTATCCGGGCCCCAATGCCGGACTATATCCGAGGTGTCATATCACCTTGGTTCAAAAAAGTCGAAGGAGTTTAGCCGAGCTTAATGCCGGAAGTGCCCTCTATGGAGCCAGCCACTCGCGCCTGAGCTTTATGCCGGACTGCTTCCGAGGTGGTGCACCACTCTGACTGTGGGTCGATTTTTTGTCAATATTTTTATTGGTGCAATTTATTCTCTGCCGAGATATATAGCCAGTAGCCCTCAAGGTGTGTATCGGTCTAAAACCCGAGATGCACCGGAAGGATGATGTAAGACTGCTGATCCCAGTAGCCGCTGAGACTCAGGTTGATTTGCAAAATCAGCCTAAGGATCGAGTCCTAGCTCGACAGAATACTTCAGGACAAAAAAAGTGGCGTGCTCAGTTCTCGAGACTCGGGTTGGGTGCGGCCGACCAACCTGAGGATCAAAATCTCCTTGGAAACTGTATTGCACTTAAAATTTTCTGCATTGGACAGGCAATGCAGTAGCCCCTGAGACAGTGGTCGGGTGGCAACACTAGATCAGGGGATCGATGTGCCCCTTTAATATTTGTAAATAATAAGCCCGAAGCCCAGTAGCCCCCGAGCCTTAATGCGGGCACGGGTGGCCGTATTAAGGATCGATATCCATAGTAAAATCACAAATTATGTGTAATGACTCTATGTATCCAAGTACTTTACGTCATTAATGCTCGGATCCGCATTATACAAAACTTTGTTGACTGACCATCGGCTTCCACCTCCTCGGCCAGTAGCCGAGGAGTGTTTGTCCTACTTTATAAAGCCTTTATGAGCGCAAAGATTTACGACAAACAAGGCAATCTGGCATACGGTTTTATAAACAAAGTTATGCAGAGAGATATGTTATATTACTGTTTAACATAAGAAATGTCTTCCAAAGAAAATAGTCCCGCTATCGGTTCCTTTCTTTGGGTTGTCATGCTAAGCATGATCATGAAACCTCAGCTCTAATGTAAGAGCAAAATATTGAGGATTTAGTTTGGGAGGCCAGTTACTAGCCCCCGGTAGTGTTTAGCGACAGTCGAGGTCGAGCCGTAAACACTCCGGCCAATGTTATGAATGGCCCATCATTTAACACAGTCATCGGATCGCTGACCAGTTTACGCTTATTGTGACAGTCAGTTTTCGGCTTTCTCCACTGAGGTGCTTAACCATGTGAGCTGGAAGCACAATCGTAGTGGTTCTCCCTTTGCACACCTAGCCGAGCAAAGCGGAACATAGGAGGCAAGCGCAGGAGCCGGGCAACCCAACTATTGACCGAAGACACAATTCGAAACCGATGCATATATAGCAATATCCGAGAATGTTTTTGCCGAATCCCTAGAGGTGTCCGGTGTTGCACTATGAGACTTGTGCTGAAAACACACAAATAGTTTGAAAGTGCCATAAGCTTGGAAAACCAAAAAATGTCAGTAAAAACTTGACGTCCGAACAAGATCAAGTGTCCGGTGCCAATCCGAAAATTGGAAAAAAAATTGTGCTTCAGTCGTGCTTTAACATGACACATCCGATCTCAAGACTTCACGCGGGTCAGCCTACGGCTTCAAGCTCCTTATCCCAAAGGCGGAGTACTTCTCCGAGGTCAGTTTAGCAAACAAAACTCAAGCAGCTTTTTGAGAGAAGACAGGCTATCCGGCTATTGACCATAAACTCGAGTCGAAAAAGGAGCGGTAGAAAAAGACTTTGCAACGACCAAGAAGAAAACACATTTACTATAAAACAGCTCATATAAAGTTGAAGAGCCCCCAAGTGACTTTGGGTAAAAGAATTTTATGTATAATGACTGTATGTACCGAAGTACTTATATCATATGTGTGTTCACCCGAACTTTAAACGCGTCTTACCCGACCGCCGGCTTCTCCCTCTTCGGCCAAGGGCTGAAAAGTGTCATGTACTCCACCTGTCGAGAGTATCGATGGTGTTTCCGATGACCAGGCAATCAGGCCATAAGGCTGTAACAGACAAAGCGCGCTCAGGGAACTTATGCTATATTACTGACGAAGTGTAAGAAGCATCTTTGGAGAAAATAGTGCCCCCATCGATACCTTTTTTCGGTGCTCATTATTACTATGAGACTTGTGCAATAGATTTTCTGTACTCATGAGTTCCGTTGTGTGCCGACCATGATTGAAAACAATAAGAGCGCTAGCTTTCGGCTTCACCCAGTCTGAAGTCAGAGCTCGGATGACCCGGTCGTGACAATCGCAGAGGTGCTCCCTTTACTCCCTAGCCAAACAATCAGAAACGTAGGGGTAAGCATAGGAGCCAGGCAACCCAGCTTGCAAATCGCTTAGGTCAATATGGTGCATATTGTGGCATAATACACGAACAAGGAACGAAGCCATACAAGTATAATCATATGCAAGAGGAAAAACTCCATCAAGGGAGCCCCCAAATAAATGGGGTATTTGAATATGCGCATCACAAACAAAGTTTTGACAAGGAACTTTGTCACAAACTACTTTGTGCTGAAAAGTGCAATGCTTGGTTGAGCCGAACAAAATTTAAAATTGAAAGTTTTTTAGCATGAAAGCAACTTAGCTGGTTAATGTGCTCGGTGTTGATGACGCGATTCGGGCTTGTGGCGGGACGAAGACGCCCGTTAGTCTGTGACAGATCCGACAAGGTTCGCAGTCCTTGGCATGGCCGAGGTCCCAGCCCCTAGGCCCAAGGTGTCCAAGCAAGGAGTTCGGCACTTCGGAGTAGTGACCACCTAATGCAGTCAAAATCGATTACCTACACACATAAAATAGTGCGGTCCAGGAACTAATAATAATATATATATACTCGTTGCATAATTGCTTTACGCAAAAATAATTTATTTAAAGAAATGTGGCATGATGCCGAAGGCAATGTCGATGCAGGGCGTCAGCGTGACATAGTGAAGGCGTGACAAAGCCTGAATTTGCAGGGCGGTCCGGGCTCCAGATGCGGCGTTCGCCGAACTATGTACGGAAAGTGACCGAACCACCACGCGACCATTCTAATGTGGCCGCCATTTGATAGACCTGTGTACAGATGATGGAACAAACTAGAGTAATAGTTCCTTAAGAAAAATAAACCCAACAAGCAAAAAAATTTAGGATTAATAACACCTAGTTTATTTGTTGTAGCATTCCGAAGAAAAGCGACTCCCAAAATCGGGAATCGATCCGCACACCCATTGCCTGATGGGCGATAAAGCGATGGCCTGTGATGCTGGCAAAGGTTGGCTTGCCGAGGCGAAGCCCTCAGTCCAGCTAATGTGGCGAAGCTGGTCGGCTGGTGACGCCGAAGTCACCGGAGTATATTGATGAAGAAATATCCAAGTCCCCGGTCTAGCCGAGGTGACGGAGCAGGCTGATGAGGAGTTGTTGTAGCTGCCATGTCAGGCGAGGTGACGGAGCAGGCTGGTGAGGAGTTGTTGTAGCTGCCATGTTAACCGAGGTGTTGAAGTAGTTCGGCGTGATGGACATTGGCTCGAAGAAGCAACAGTGTGGCCATGCCGACCCAGGTCGTAACTTGTGACGCGGCCAATGCTGGTCTGATGAAGTGACCATGCGGCGATACCGGTGTGCTTGCTCCGTGTAATCCGTGGGGTGGCGATGTTGGTGATGATTTATCCTTGGCGATTCCGAACTCTTATTCGGCCCGCCGAGGTGAGGATCCGAAGAAGTTGAGCTCGGCTTAAAAAGCAGCGACATGTCTAGCGCAGGTCGGCAGTCATGGAGCTATATTGTCGGACTGGTTTGACACCAGTGTGATGGCGAAGATTACCTCAGAGGAGGATTATAATTTTATGGGCGTGTGTTAAAAACAACGCACAATACCTTAGAAGAAAATTCCTTTTAAAAAGGTTGTCAAATATCACGTTCATAAAGAAACATGAATTCGGGTAGGATCCGTATTCGCGCAGGAAATAGATCTGAAAAGTGATGCACTAATCAGAAGGTTACCGGAGTTTGGACGGTCGGATCGAGCTGAAATTTTGAGGGGTGGTACATATGGGAATTCCACAGCAGATAAACAGTTGGATCTTCCAAAAGACTTCCTAGTTGGGCTCTGGAGAGCACGCCCTAAACTCATCCAGATTCTCGTCTGGATTTGACAGGGCTCCGGTATATCGTAGATTGTCAGAGATTCCTCCATCAGAACTCAACGAAGTTTTCCAGGGTTGTTGTAGACTCGATTCCGCACAATTCCACCCAAGCGATCGTTAAAACGACACTCGAGGAGGCGGTGGCGGCGGATACGCATTCGCTGTCGAGAAAAACAGCACGGTCGCTCAAGGGCAATGTTGACGTTGAGCCCCCGAGCTCCATGGACGATTCCTCCATGATCTTGATAGAGATCAGAGTTGGTGTTGATGAAGGCCCTCGTCCGAACATGACGATCGGAGGCAGGGCACAGTCCTCGGTCAAGCCAAGGTGACCAGTCGAGCCGGTGACAAAGATGTTGACGTCGTAGTCAATCTACAGACGAGCCATCGATCCTTTTGCCGATCACACAGTGGAACTCTCAATGAAAGCACCAATCTCGGTGTCAAAACCGGCAGATCTCGGGTAGGGGGTCCCGAACTATGCGTCTAAGGCGGATGGTAACAGGAGGCGGGGGACACAATGTTTACCCAGGTTCTGGCCCTCTCGATGGAGGTAATACCCTACTTCTTGCTTGATTGATCTTGATGATATGAGTATTACAAGAGTTGATCTACCACGAGATCAAAGAGGCTAAACCCTAGAAGCTAGCCTATGGTATGATTGTTGTTTTGTATATCTATCGACTAGCCTGGCCCTGGTTTATATAATGCACCGGAGGCCTAGGATAACAAGAGTCCTAGCCGAATACGCCGGTGGGGGAGGAGTCCTTGTCTTGACCACCAAGTCTTGTGGAATCTTCCTTATATGTGGCAGCTGTTCGAACTGACCCATG
Source organism: Triticum aestivum (assembly GCF_018294505.1). Taxonomy (NCBI): domain Eukaryota; kingdom Viridiplantae; phylum Streptophyta; class Magnoliopsida; order Poales; family Poaceae; genus Triticum; species Triticum aestivum. The sequence goes on from NC_057812.1 coordinate 524,020,501, forward strand.
AGTGTACAGCCATGGGGTTCTCCGCCCGATCTAACTGACTGGGAGACGACGTGGTGAGTACCCCCTAGTCCAGGACACCGTCAGGAGTCCTGGACTAAGGGGTCCTCGGACGTCCGGCTTGTTATCTATGGGCCGGACTGATGGGCTGTGAAGACATGAAGACCGAAGACTGCATCGTGTCTGGATTGGACACTACTTGGCGTGGAAGGCAAGCTTGGCGACCGAAGATTCCTCCTTATGTAACCGACTCCATGTAAACCCTAGATCCCTTTGGTGTCTATATAAGCCGAAGGGGTTAGTCCGGAAAGGACATCATATATACTCATTACCATACCCATATAGGCTAGACTTCTAGGGTTTAGTCATTATGATCTCGTGGTAGATCTACTCTTGTAACACTCATATTCATCAATATCAATCAAGCAGGACGTAGGGTTTTACCTCCATAGAGAGGGCCCAAACCTGGGTAAACATTGTGTCCCCCGTCTCCTGTTACCATCGATCCTAGATGCATAGTTCGGGACCCCCTACCCGAGATCTACCGATTTTGACACCGACAGCCGGACCTCCATGGTCGCCTCCTCCGACCCCGTGTCCGTCACCGCCGCTCCTGCACTCGTCCTCCGGTGCCAGTATCCTTGAGGTGCACCCGCTCGCGCTTCCAATCTCGTTGGCTCCATCGCGATAGACAGGAGGATGTAGACCACGTGGCCTACCTCCATCCCTCGCGTGCCCCAACCACAGAAGGGGAAGGTGACCAAGAAGGCTCTTGAACAGCAGTGACGGTTCTGCATCTTGTCACTGTCGTTGTTCCTCTGCGTCTCTACGTCTCTGCCTTTCATCGTTGGTAGTGAATTTCGATAGTCAGTGTGCTAGTTTTACATCTTAAAATATATCATCAATTGGAGCTTTAGTTTTACATCACCAAATATTACATCATCTGTTAGAGTTGAGACTTTTTTGGTGATGTAAAAAACATTTTTGGTGATGTTAATTATCGATCACCTGCTTTTACATCTCCAAATATACATCTTTTGTTGGAGATACTCTAAGAGTTTCTCCAATAGATGATGTAAATTTATAAATAACAAATTTTTATATCACCGAGGCATAAAAACGTTGCTCCAACAAATGATGTAGATGTATGAATTTTTACATCACCTGCTCCAAGTGATGTAAGATATGATACTTGGAGATCCAAATTTACATCTTGGGCCACCTACTGATGTAAAACGGGCAGCCGCGTGCGAACCGCCAACCGCCCACTATGAAACTTCCCGCCTCCTGATTTCTGCCCGGAAACACCGCCGGTCCGTCCATCCTCGTCCCCGCCACCTATTCCCGTGGCTAGCCACGCCGCCGCAGCCGCCACCGACCCGCCGATTTGGATCAACCCCGCCGACATTTTTCCGGCCAATTTAGATGTTCGTCGGAACTTCGGTGGCCTTAATGGTTGTAGTAGCTCTCGGCTTATTCTATGGTAGCGTTGCCCACCGCCTGAGCTAGTAGCGCTAGTCGCGAGACCACTACAACCCCGCCAAGAGGACAGTTCTTCGATCGTTGCTGCTGCCAATGCATCCTTGCAAGTGGAGCCCTCCTGCAGCCGCCCGCCGTCCAGAAGCAGCCGTTGCCCACCTAGATGGCCTACATGAGCACGGTCAAGGCTTTGACCAACCGCCAACCGGTTTCTTCCTCCTCGCGCACAACATGTTCGACGAAATTCCCCCATGGTAAAAATCCGTGCAAGCTAGGAGTTTTTTTATCGAGCATGAAGACCTAATTTGAAGGTGATTTCTGTATTGTAGATGAGCTCATGTGACTCCTCATTCGGAGAAGATTTCCCATCAGACAAGGAATTTATATGACAAAGAAGAGGACACTGCTATGAAAGGGCGATCCACAAGAGGAAGAAGCTGAAGCACGACGGTTCCGTGTTTGGTTGTGAGTTCATCCGGAGAGAACGGGTTGACGCGCACAAGAGGTTGATGCGCAACTATTTTGGTACACTACCCGTTTTTTAGAGAGGTACTTTCGTCATCGGTTCAGGATCTCCAATGATTTGTTCATCGACATTTGCAATTCCATGAAGCAACATGATCGAGGCTTTCAACATAGGATGAATTTTACTGGTTTGCTTGACATAGCACTGAGCAGAAGGTCACTTCCGCTTTGTGCATGATGGCCTATGGTCTTCTGATAGACTACATTAATGAAAATTTGGCGATGGCAAATTGCACTTCTATCTTTTATGTCGAACAATTTGCAAAGACTATGATAGAAGTGTTTGTTCCACAGTACTTGAGAGCATCGAATACTCAAGACACTCAGAGGCTTTTGGAGATGAACAAAGCCTATGAGTTTCCAAGTATGCTTGGGCCTATCGATTGCATGCACTGAAAGTGAAAGATTTTTTTCTAAAGCATGGCATGGACAGTTTAGAAGAGGATCCAAGAATGCTACCATCATTCTTGAGGCTGTTGTCGATCAAGGGACATGTATTTGGCATTTATATTTTGGGATGCATGGATCTTGTAGTGACATCAGACGTGCTCCACCGGTCACCTCTTTTTGCCAAGTTATCCTATGGAGAAGCTCCACCAGTGACCTTTGAAGCAAATGTTCGCAGCTATAACTATAGGTACTGCCTTGTGGATGGGATCTATCTGAAGTGAAGTACCTTTGTGAAGCCAATCCAAAGCCCCCAAGGTAAGAACCCACAGGGTAAGAAAGAACTCTATTTTCACAATGCTCAAGCTACAGATAGAAAAGATGTTGAGAGGGCATTTAGGATTTTATAATCCCAATTTGCTATTGTGTTAGGACTGTCTAAATTCTGGGATCAGAAAAACTTTTGGTTTATCATGACTTCTTGCGTGATCATGCATAATATGATCATTGAGAATGAGCATGGGTAGGACCTGGATTACACCTTCTATGATCTCATGAGCATATGCGGTATGCTAATGACGAAAGAGGACCGAGTTAGACGTTTCATAAAGGTGTACAACGAAATTAAAGATGCTGATACGCACAATGATCTTCAGAAAGATTTGATGGATAAGTACTGGAAATGGCATGACGAACAAACCTCCTAGTTTCATTGTTTGTTTGTTTGTTGAATTGTGCAAGAACTTTGTTGTATTTGTGTTGCATTTTTTGTTATGGATTTGATGAATTATGTAACAATTTGATATTGCGGATAGATAAAATTGTATGTTTTAATTTGTGTGTTCTTTTACTTGAAATGCATTAATTTGGGTGTTTTTTTATTTCAAACGTTGTTGTCTGCTTCTAAATAACGGCCATAGCACAACTGCGGTGCGGTCGTTAGCCGTTTTCACATCATTTGTTGGAGCACTAGTTTTACATCATATGTCATATGTCAGAGTTGGATGTCTTTTTAATGTAGAAAACACTTTTTATGATGTAAATTATACATCTAGCACCACATTTAAATCTTATTGGAGATTTCTAATGCTACCTAAGAAGAATCAAAGAATTTTTTTGGAGGGGAAATAAAAGACCATACACAAAGGAGGAGAACACAACAACACTCTTTCAGACGGATCCTACCAAAGCGCCCGGTATAGAAAGTTTGCCAGCACTGTTCTATCAGACTCATTGGTCATTTTTGGAGGACGATATTTGCCAGGCCGTGTGAAGTTTTTTGGAGGGGAGGCCTATCCCAAAAGGTTTCTATGACTCTGTGATTGTGCTTACTCCCAAGATTGCAAGGCTGAAACATTTGAAGAACTTCTGTCCCATTAGCCTTTACAATGTTCTGTATAAGGTCTTGTCCAAGGTATTAGCTAACCATCTCAAGGTGTTTTTTCCAGTGGTGATACCTGATTTTCAAAGTGCTTTTGTCCCAGGCAGACTCATTGCTAACAATACACTAATTGCTTTTGAGTGTTTGCATACCATTAGGAAGCAGCATTAAAAAACCCTATTTTGCCATGAAGATTGACATCATGAAGGCGTATGATCATGTGGAATGGAGTTATCTTCATGGTTGTGTAGCTAAACTTGGTTTTGCTCCGGTATGGATAGATAGAGTGATGAGATGTGTCACCAATGTTCCTTATGCCATCATAGTCAATAGTGAGTCACATGGTCTTCTCCAGGGTAACCCTATCAGTCCCTACTTATTTCTACTTCGCACTGAAGGGTTGTAAAGTCTATTACTAGAGAGAGAGAGATGTGGCGATCTACAAGGTATTCGTAACGGTCGTCTTGGCCCATCTATCTCACATCTTCTCTTCGCTGATGACGGTATCTTCTTGGCAAGAAGTGCTTGATATGTCTCCAACGTATCTATAATTTTTGATTGCTCCATGCTATATTATCTACTATTTTGGACATTATTGGGCTTTATTATCCACTTTTATATTATTTTTGGGACTAACCTATTAACCGGAGGCCCAGCCCGGAATTGCTGTTTTTTGCCTATTTTAGGGCTTCGAAGAAAAGGAATATCAAACAGAGTCCAAACGGAATGAAACCTTCGGGAACGTGATTTTCTCACCGAACATGATCCAGGAGACTTGGACCATACGTCAAGAAACAAAGGAGGAGGCCACGAGGTAGGGGGCGCGCCTACCCCCCCAGGCGCGCCCTCCACCCTTGTGGGCCCCCTGTTGCTCCACCGACGTACTCCTTCCTCCTATATATACCTACGTACCCCCAAACGACCAGATACGGAGCCAAAACCCTAATTCCACCGCCGCAACTTTCTGTATCCACGAGATCCCATCTTGGGGCCTGTTCCGGAGCTCCGTCGGAGGGGGCATCGATCACGGAGGGCTTCTACATCATCACCATAGCCCCTCCGATGAAGTGTGAGTAGTTCACTTCAGACCTACGGGTCCATAGTTATTAGCTAGATGGCTTCTTCTCTCTTTTTGAATCTCAATGCAATGTTCTCCCCCTCTCTTGTGGAGATCTATTCGATGTAATCTTCTTTTTGCGGTGTGTTTGTTGAGACCGATGAAATGTGGGTTTATGATCAAGTCTATCTATGAACAATATTTGAATCTTCGCTGAATTCTTTTATGTATGATTGGTTATCTTTGCAAGTCTCTTTGAATTATCAGTTTGGTTTGGCCTACTAGATTGATCTTTCTTGCAATGGGAGAAGTGCTTAGCTTTGGGTTCAATCTTGCGGTGTCCTTTCCAAGTGACAATAGGGGAAGCAAGGCACGTATTGTATTGTTGCCATCGAGGATAACAAGATGGGGTTTTCATCATATTGCATGAGTTTATCCCTCTACATCATGTCATCTTGCTTAAGGCGTTACTCTATTTTCATTAACTTAATACTCTAGATGCATGCTGGATAGCAGTTGATGAGTTGAGTAATAGTAGTAGATGCAGGCAGGAGTCGGTCTACTTGTCTCAGACGTGATGCCTATATACATGATCATACCTAGATATTCTCATAACTATGCTCAATTCTGTCAATTGCTCAACAGTAATTCGTTCACCCACCGTAGAATACCTATGCTCTTGAGAGAAGCCACTAGTGAAACCTATGGCCCCCGGGTCTATCTTCATCATATTAATCTTCCAATACTTTGTAATTTCCTTTGCTTTTTACTTTGCTTTTATTTTACTTTGCATCTTTATCATAAAAATACCAAAAATAGTATCTTATCATATCTATCAGATCTCACTCTCGTAAGTGGCCGTGTAGGGATTGACAACCCCTTATCGCGTTGGTTGCGAGGATTTATTTGTTTGGTGCAGGTGCGAGGGACTCGCGCGTAGCCTCCTACTGTATTGATACCTTGGTTCTCAAAAAATGAGGGAAATACTTACGCTACTTTGCTGCATCATCCCTTCCTCTTTGGGGAAAACCAACGCAGTGCTCAAGAGGTAGCAAGAAGGATTTCTGGCGCCGTTGCCGGGGAGGTTCGCGCAAGTCAAGATTTGACTCCCGACAACGAGCTATTTCTGGCGCCGTTGCCGGGGAGTCTTTGCAAAAGTCAATATACCAAGTACCCATCACAATCCTTATCTCCCGCATTACATTATTTGCCATTTGCCTCCCGTTTTCCTCTCCCCCACTTCACCCTTGCTGTTTATTCGCCCACTCTCTCCCCGTCCTCCCTCTCTTTCTCTATTTGCCTCTTTTGCTCACTTGATTTTTGTTTGCTTTTGTGTTGGATTGCTTGCTTGTCTCGATGGCTCTTCCCCGATTTGGTGATCTTCACCTTAAAAGGTTAGAAGAAAATCGAAAACAATGTTAGAAGTTTTATGGTCTTGCAATTCGAGCATAATAGTTTCTTTAGAAACGAGCTTAAGGAACAAAATGTTTTATGAGTTTTATGAATAAAGAGCTCGATGATATGTCTAAAGAATTTGATGGTTTAAGATCCCAAATTGCTCGTCTTGAGAAATTGACCGCTGAAATTTTGGATAAGCAAGCCACCTTAGTTAATAGGATGGCCGCTAAACCGGATTTCCTTGAAAACAAAGATGAAGATCTAAAAGTTATTGATGTGTCCCCTATTAAATCTTTGTTTTGCAATATGAATCTTAATAATGATGGGACTGAATATGATCCACCTTTACCTAGAAGGCGTTCCAAGAATTCGGAGTTTTTAGATCTTGATGCTAAAATTGATGAAAGTGGTATCGAAGAAATTAAAACCCTAGATGTTGCTAAACCCACTATTTTGGATTTCAAGGAATTTAATTATGAAAATTTCTCTTTGATTGATTGTATTTCCTTGTTGCAATATGTGCTAAATTCTCCCCACGCTTATAGTCAAAATAAAGCGTTCACTAAGCATATCGTTGATGCCTTGATGCAATCTTATGAAGAAAAACTTGAATTGGAAGTTTCTTTCCCTAGAAAACTTTATGATGAGTGGGAACCAACTATTAAAATTAAGATTAAAGATCATGAGTTCTATGCTTTTATGTGATTTGGGTGCTAGTGTTTCCATGATTCCAAAGACTTTGTGTGATTTGTTAGGTTTCCGTGATTTTGATGATTGCTCTCTAAACTTGCACCTTGCGGATTCCACTATTAAGAAACCTATGGTAAGAATTAATGATCTTCTTATTGTTGCAAATAGGAATTATGTGCCCGTAGATTTTATTGTTCTTGACATAGATTGCAATCCTTCATGTCCTATTATTCTTGGTAGACCTGTCCTTAGAACGATTTGTGCAATTATTGATATGATGGAAGGAAATATTAGATTCCAATTTCTCTTAAGGAAAGGCATGGAACACTTTCCTATAAAGAAAATTAAATTACCTTATGAATCTATTATGAGAGCCACTTATGGATTGCCTACCAAAGATGGCAATACCTAGATCTATCCTTGCTTTTTATGCCTAGCTAGGGGCTTTAAACGATAGCGCTTGTTAGGAGGCAACCCAATTTTATTTTTATCCCTTGCTTTTTGCTCATGTTTAGTAATAAATAATTTATCTAGCCTCTGTTTAGGTTGTGTTTTTTGTGTTTAATTAGTGTTTGTGCCAAGTAGAACCGCTGGGAAGACTTGGGGAAAGTCTTGATATCTTGCTGTAAAAAACAAAAACTTTAGCGCTCACGAGAACTGCTGCCATTTTTATTTGGAAGGTTATATTTAGTTAATTGTTTTTGCAGATGATTAATAGATAAATGCATCACGTCCAGCATTTTATTTTAGAATTTTTGTGGTTCCATATCTTGCGCTAGCTACAGATTACTACAGACTGTTCTGTTTTTGACAGATTCTGTTTTTCGTGTGTTGTTTGCTTATTTTGATGAATCTATGGCTAGTAAAATAGTTTATAAACCATAGATAAGTTGGAATATAGTAGGTTTAACACCAATATAAAGAAAGAATGAGTTAATTACAGTACCTTGAAGTGGTCTTTTGTTTTCTTTCGCTAACGGAACTCACAAGTTGGAATACAGTAGGTTTTGTGTTGTGAAGTTTTCAAGTTTTGGGTAAAGATTTGATGGATTATGGAACAAGGTGTGGAAAGAGCCTAAGCTTGGGGATGCCCATGGCACCCCCAAGATAATCTAAGGACACCTAAAATCCAAAGCTTGGGGATGCCCCGGAAGGCATCCCCTCTTTTCGTCTACTTCTATCGGTAACTTTACTTGGAGCTATATTTTTATTCACCACATGAATGATTTTTGCTTGGAGCATCTTGTATGATTTGAGTCTTTGCTTTTTATTTTACCTCAGTCATCCTTGCTGTACACACCTTTTTAGAGAGCCATACATGATTTGGAATTTGTTAGAATACTCTATGTGCTTCGCTTATATCATTTTAGTTATATAGTTTTGCTCTAGTACTTCACTTATATCTTTTAGAGCACGGTGGTAGATTTGTTTTATAGAAACTATTGATCTCTCATGCTTAACTTAGATTATTTTGAGAGTCTCAAATAGAATGTTAATTTGCTTAAATAATCCTAATATGCTTGGTATTCAAGAATAGTAAAAACTTTCTTATGAGTGTGTTGAATGCTATGAGAAGTTTGATGCTTGATAATTGTTTTGAGATATGAAGATGGTGATATTAAAGTTATGCTAGTTGAGTAGTTGTGAATTTGAGAAATACTTGTGTTGAGGTTTGTGATTCCCGAAGCATGCACGTATGGTGAACCGTTATGTGATGAAGTCAGAGCATGATTTATTTTTTGATTGTCTTCCTTATGAGTGACGGTCGGGGACGAGCGATGGTCTTTTCCTACCAATCTATCCCCCTAGGAGCATGAGCATAATACTTTGCTTTGATAACTTGTAGATTTTTGCAATAAGTATATGAGTTCTTTATGACTAATGTTGAGTCCATGGATTATATGCACTTTCCTTCCTTCCACCATTACTAGCCTCTCTAATACCGCGCACCTTTCGCCAGTATCATACACCCACCATATACCTTCCTCAAAACAGCCACCATACCTACCTATTATGGCATTTCCATAGCCATTCCGAGATATATTGCCATGCAACTTCCCACCGTTCTGTTTATTTTGACACACTCCATCATTGTCATATTGCTTAGCATGATCCTGTAGTTGACATCATATTTTTGGCAAAGCCACCATTCATAATTCTTTCATACATGTCACTCTTGATTCATTGCATATCCCGGTACACCGCCGGAGGCATTCGTATAGAGTCATATTTAGTTCTAAGTATCGACTTGTAATTGTTGAGTTGTAAGAAAATAAAAGTGTGATGATCATCATTATTAGAGCATTGTCCCAGTGAGGAAAGGATGATGGAAACTATGATTCCCCCACAAGTCGGGATGAGACTCCGGACGAAAAATGCAAAAAAATGAGAGAAAAAGAGAGAAGGGACAATGTTACGATCCTTTTACCACACTTGTGCTTCAAAGTAGCACCATGATATTCATGATAGAGAGTCTCCTATGTTATCACTTTCATATACTAGTGGGAAGTTTTCATTATAGAACTTGGCTTGTATATTCGAATGATGGGCTTCCTCAAAATGCCCTAGGTCTTCATGAGCAAGCAAGTTGGATGCACACCCACTTAGTTTCTTTTGTTGAGATTTCATATACTTATAGCTCTAGTGCATCCGTTGCATGGCAATCCCTACTCACTCACATTGATATCTATTGATTGGCATCTCCATAGCCTGTTGATACTCCTAGTTGACGTGAGACTATCTTCTCCCTTTTTGTCTTCTCCACAACCACCATTCTATTCCACTTATAGTGCTATATCCATGGCTCACACTCATGTATTGCGTGAAGATTGAAAAAGTTTGAGAATGTCAAAAGTATGAAACAATTGCTTGGCTTGTCATCGGGGTTGTGCATGATTTAAATACTTTGTGTGATGAGGATAGAGCATAGCCAGACTATATGATTTTGTAGGGATAACTTTCTTTGGCCATGTTATTTTGAGAAGACATGATTGCTTTGTTAGTATCACTATAAAAAAATACACTTCTGTGATGATACGTGTTTATCACAGTAGGTTGCTTTTTTTGTCATGCATGTACATCCATGACAAATTTATGACAGAATCAAGATAGTCATACCTGTGCTGTCGTAGAAGTGTTCCATGACATTACCAAAATTATCATCACGGAAGTGTCCACTTCCATGATGATAAATCGCACGTCACAGAAGTGCTTTCGTCAAGGGTGACCGACACGTGGCATCCACCGTAACAGAACGTCGTTAAGCTATCGGGTCGGGTTTTAGATCCGATAACCCGTTAACAGCCCCGACCAATGGGGATTTTCCATGTGTAAAATCATCATTGGCTAGAGGAAACACATGTCGGCTCATCGTCGGGACAGATATCATCCACTCACTGGACAGAAGGTGCCTATGATACGTTGACACGTGGCACGGCCCAACAAGTTTAAATGGGTCGGCCCAACTAAAGGCCCACAAGATTTTGCGGAACATAATGGGCCGGCCCAGCTAAAGGCCCACGAGATTTTGCGGACCATAATGGGATGGCCCAGCTAAAGGCCCACAAGATTTCGCAGGCCATAATGGGCCGGCCTAGGTAAAGGCCCACAAGATTTTTGTGTGCATAATAGGCCGGCCCAGGTAAAGGCCCACAAAATTCTTGCGGATCATAATGGGTCGGCCCAGCTAAAGGCCCACGAGATTTCGCCGACATTAATGGGCTGGCCCAGCTGTAGGCCCACAAGATTTTGAGGACCCTAGTAGGTCGGCCCGTTAACTGGCTGCCATGTTTTGGGCCAAATGTCGGCCCATATTTGATCCAATCTATTAATGGCATGCCATGCTCTAGGCCTAATAGTGGCCCATATGAGATCCGGCCCATTAAAAGCCTACCACGTTCTGGGCCAAATTACAGCCCAGATCAGGTCCGGCCCTTTAAGAGGTTTTGGGCCTAATTATGGCCCATATCAGATTCGGCCCGTCAATTGGACACTATGCTTTTGGGCCCACTTGCTAAAGGCCCACTTAGTAATTCGGCCTGAAATTAGTTTTTCCTGTTAAGGGCCCATTTAACATTTCGGCCCTATATTAATTTCAACCTGTTAAAAGCCCGTCATATAGTTGGGCCTAACTACGGTCTGGTTTGCATCAGGCCTGCTCGCAGCCGATATCTGATTGGGCCAAACAAGGACCAAGACAATTTTTCGGCCTGTTAAAAGCCCGTGATTTGATTCGCACAATCATGGCCCGGGGTTCATTTCGGGCTGCTGCCGGCCCGTGAGCTGATCGGCATGTTTCAGGCCCAACCTACATCGTGATTGCATGACGGCCCGATTATGTACCGTAATTTTATGGTTTGGCCGGTTTACTGCGAAGACAGGATATATATCCAGTAAAATAACTGCAGCATCGTGAATAAGAAAAAACCTATACTATACAATAAAGAAATTACGGCATATTACATCCACTGGGCATCAAAGTTCGCCACTATGATAATAAAGCACAAGCAGACAGCAGATTACATACATTGGGCATCAAAGATCGCCACCAGTGCAAATAAACATGCCGACAAAATAATATACAAAACCGACAGCACTTTAATAGAGTTCAAGAAAGGTTAGCCCTGCTGGGGAGCTGCAGCGCAAGCAGCTGAGCAAGATGATGAGACTACGCTTGTTCAACACTTATATCTTCCTCACTCTAAAAGATGATGAGACAGGTTTTGCACATAAAAGTATCAGTGTCGACAATTCATCACATTTCTTACTGACGAATAAAGTGACATAGTTTAAATTTGCATTAACACAATATGGTATTGTTCAGGTCAAGACATGGCAGGAAATGACATTGTGAAGGAGTTGGCAGCTTCACGACACCATTGGATTACAGATCAAGAACTCATAAGTATCAATGGTTAGTGTGCTGTCAATTTATACCATTTCAGATTGGAAAATAAAGAGACGGTTTAAATAATAGTGGAGTGATATGACATTTTTCATAGTTAAGACATTGCAGAATATGACATTGTGCTGTAGTGGGTAGGTTCACCACACCACTGGATTACAGATGAAGAACAGAAGCATACATGCAGTGCAAAAGAAGATCACTTGCTCTGTATTGTTTAATTTACATGGTATGAAGAAGGAACTTGGTTGTACAACTGAAAACTTAAATTGAGAAAGGACGAACTTTTGTTTATGAACTACATATAATAAACTTTAAACAAGCAATTTGATGCAAACACCAAAAATAAACAGCTGTTGCAGTCATGCTTAACCAAATATATACAACAAAGCTTGAAGGCTTGAGATGGACAAACTTACATTATTGGTGAAGACAGGCTCTATAAAGGCCTTGTCCATGCTGATGGGGGGGGGGGCAATTCAAGAAGTTTACCACAGAATCTTCTTCAAAAGCATTGCCTTTATTCTACATTTTGTTAAGAGTAAATATAGATGTGATAATATACGAAAAAATGGAGAATATTTAAGATAAGATGAAGAGTGATACTACATAACCAAGTAGCTATAAATGTAAGTGCAGCGATACAGGCAAAAGGTACAACCAAGAGCAATGCATAGCTAAACTTCTTCAGTACCAACCTTATGGTAAGAGTAAATATAGATCTGATGTGTAGAAAATGGAGGGCAAAGGAAAATAAGCTGCAGAGTGATGGTACATGAAGAACTACATGTCATTATAAGTACACTAATAAAGGACATCATGTACTTACAAGAACAATGCAGAGCTAAAAAAACATTGGCATTGGATATATTCTACACTAATGTAACCATTCATACAGATCAGATAATTTGGAGCGAACAATTGATAAGCAAGCTATCATGCATACTGCTGTCACATAATGAACCAGGTATGTATGCAAGTACAGTGATACAGGACAACAGGTACTAACAAGAGCAAAGCAGCGGGCAGCATATTTGCGATATCCTGTCGTTCTTGTCAAACTGGAATGCTTCTTTGAGTAGATTTCCTGCAAAAAAGATCCGTAAGGCACATGCGGAAAAGTAGAAGTTCAAATTGTCATGTGATTTCATAGACAGTACCTCATCCTGGGAACGAGACCAGTGCATAACAAGGTTTTTCCATTCACTGTCTTCTAAATTTAGCACATGAGACTTCACCGGAAATTCATTTATAGACTTGCCATCAAAGTGTGATTTCCTCAGGTAACACCGATACTGCTGCAATGCTTCCTTGAAATGCACAAGCAAGCTTTCCTCGTCATGACTATCCAGATTGACCCTCGCCTAGTTACAACAATGTAATGTAAATCATTGATGTGTTCAATCAGCAGAAAACAGGAAAATAATAACCATGAATAATAGCACTTACACGTAAGTTGGACAGGAAGATGTGAAAATGGTGTTTGTCTTCACAATAATCTTCCCATGATGGAAATATATGCACGTAGTCCCTAACAACATTGAAAGCATTGTCTTTTAAACTGGGAATAAATGGAATGGGGTTCCAATCTGCAGGAATTGGCCGTCTCTGCAGTGGGGATAGCTCTTCGGCCGATGGACTTGCTGTACATTTTGCTGGAGTGGGATTTTTCTATGGTACAGCTGGTGCTATGGCAAATGAAATTGGTATACCTTTTGCTGGAGTGCAGGTCCTTTGTGGTGGGGCTAGTGGTGTGGCCAGTGAAGTATGGGTACAGTCTACCGGAGTCGGTCCTACATTTTGTGTCACTGGTTGTACAACTAATATAAGTGGGGTGTTGTTTGATTTTTCCGGCACCACCACGTTTTTCAAGGACTTTGCTGGTGCTCCTTCAGGTTCGGCAATCACCCTCTTCCTTTTTGATGTCTGATGCACAAGAACAACATTTGAGTGGAAAAACATAGTATGATGACAGATGGAATATGTATTGATAATGGATGGGCATGGCATCTTGACATATATGATGAGTAAACTAAGTAGATGGCGGTGCAACAAAGTAGAAGAAATGCAAGACAACATATGCAAGATACGTGCAATCAATAAAAACTTGCCAAATTAGAACATGCACCTTGATGGGTGAACAAGACAGGCCATCTGCCTTTGACTCCTCGAGGTTAGAATAGTCATTAGGATGATATTCTAAACAAGAATCAACAGGTGGGGAGAGTATGAGTTTCATTGCTTCCAGAATGGCACTCAATGCCTTCCTGCCAATTTTGTAAGTCATTGCAGTGTTCCACAATATTCTTCTGATGCGCGGATTCCGATATTCACTATAATTGCGTATAATATCTGAGAACCATGAAAACATAAATAGTTGTGAGATTATCTTTGTAATGCAGATGATATTCTAATATAGGGGCGCCCCTGTAAACACTTGTGTGCTATCACTGTATTCTCATGAGAGAGCTCATGTGTGCTGTAATATGGGGCGTGCATTTATATAATCTGGCACAAGTACACAAAAAATAGGCTCCAGAAGTAAGGATAGCTGGCAGATGATTGGTTCATAATATACTATATAGAGAGTTTATTGCCAAACCATGATAACAAGAGCACACAACAACTAGGCAGATCATAGTGTACATAATAGGGGTACACCATAACCAGGATATATAAATCGGGAAAATGGAACTGGCTGGAAATTACGGTGTTGTATTGCCGCTAGTAATTGAAAGCCTATCGATCACGTACAGGCCAGCTCTATCAGTTGTTGACTACAGATGTCCCTGCTCCCCTTCCTGACAAGGAACATACTGCGCTTCCCATACAGAACACCGCACGGGCCGCCGGCCGAACCACCGGCCCCACCGCTTGTGTTCCTCCGCCACCCCACCCTCGCCCCCACCCGCGTCGAGTTTTCTTTGTTCGACGAGGCCCCACCACCGCCCCCACAACAACCGTCCCCACCCAAGCCCCTTCGATCGCATCGGCGAACTCCGGCGAGCTCTGAAAAATCGACTAACCCAATTTTGAAATTTAGTCTACTGTGATTTAACTAGTGTGGAATATAAAAGGGGAAAACCATAAGCATTGCGAGTATGGTGTTGAGCGTGGCATGGCGGATCTGAAGGTGCAAATCGGACAAAGGCAACTTCGCAACCAAGACAAGAAATTAGAGTATGGCAGTGGTGATCTATTTTCTTGCTGCAATAAATAAGTTGAGCAGATACGAAAGAGTACCGCCTCTGGTGCGGCGTCGTGTACGCATCTGCTGAGAATTTGACAGTGCTGCGGTAGCGATGGCTGTCGGCGGCGTGGAAGCAGATCTAGGAGGGTAGACGGTGGCGGCGGGGCGCGGTGGACGAGACGGTCGTAGGAGCGGCGCCGGCAAGTTGGACGATGGCGGGGATGAAGCGAGAGGACGGGATGCAAGGATCCCGGTCCAAAGCCGTGGATGAGAGAGGTCGATCTCTTTTAATGGACGGCGGCGTCAGGGTATCAGCTCCGGCATGGTGGAGGAGGACGGCGGTGGATGGGGTGGCGGACAGCGGCGGACGGAGGAGGGTGGGGTGGAGAGGGTGTTTTGGCGCCCATGGAGTACGAATGGGGGAAAGGGAGGTAGAGAGGAAGGGGGAACCATGTATTCAGGGTGCGCTTGTCTCAAATGCGAGGAAATTTACAAACTTAGCCCCCGTTTCAAATTTCTACTACATCATAGCAACACTAGTCAGTTGGGGATAGTACGGTAATCTCACATACACCGAATATTTGCCGGCGAGAGTTTGTTTTTGGCGCCCACCGTGTATGAATATGAATCGGGGAGGGAGTCGATTTCGGCCGAGGACACACTGTGTTTTGGCGCCCACCGTGTATGAATCCGGGTGAGAGGCGGTTACGTCACGTTTGGGTGAAATTACAAACCTACCCCTATCAAAACCTATAGAAATCCAACATATAGGCTTTGCGTGGCAGGGATAGGCAGTAGTGATTTCCATCTCAGAGATTTTGGTTTTGGGCGGCTACTGCGACTTTCCCCGCTTCGTTCAAATTTTGCAGAGTGCATGTTTACCGTGCCAACTCAATTCGAATCCCGTTTGTATTCTAGTTTTTTCGGGCGGGATCCATTTTCAATTGGAATTACATTCTATATACATCATTTTTTATATATACTTTCAAAAGCACAACAAAGAATTCTGCTCCTTTATATGTATAATATGATTTACAAATACAACGATCTCGAAATCTTAAGGTTGAATTCGATTTTTTTTAACCAAATTATGTTCTACTGAAATGTATGGATCAGTAATATCTACATATTAAATAACATAGATGTGCGTGAATTCATATGAGTATGCATGTTTGATAGATCAATTTTGGTTCGAGTATGGATTACATGTATCATCATGTCGAATTAAAATACTTGAATCCCTTTTTTGTTCACTCCTTTCACGCCCATCTCTTTCGCATGCATGCTCCTTCAGGTAGCTATCACTCTCTTTTCTCCAGCTCACCTGCACGCTCACTTCATGTTGCTCCTATCCTCGCAAACATGGTCTCTCGACGTCTCCCTTGAGAAGTGTCACACTCTCCCTATCATTATAAATTACACGGTTTTCATTATCTCTCACGTCTCTACTGTTCTCTGGTATCACTCGGTACCTAAGCTTTCTTTTTCACCGCCAAACACACAGTCTCCACTCGTCTTTCACTTTGTCTTTCTCTCTATGGGATTCTCTCTCACACCCTATATGTCTCTACATATGACTCATAACACTAAAATTACTCTCTCTATCTCTCCTGTAGACACAACATTTTTTGCGGTCTCCTTTTCGTCTCCATCCCAGACTGACATTATTCATTTGTTTACCAATCAGACAACCCCGACTACCGTCTCCTCTCTCTCTCTCTCTCTCTCTCACAAACACACACGCACAACTCCTGCTTCCACTCCCCTTCCCGACTACCGTCTCTCTCTCTCTCACACACACACAAAACTCTCACTTTCGCACCCCGACTCGTATTTCTCTCACAAACATTTATCGACTAGCTAGCCTCTAGATAGGTTTATACACCCGCACACTCGTGCTTCCACCATCGCATACATGTCTCTCTCCCGCTCCTTGTATCTATGTAGATTTTTCTTCCCTTCTTGAGACACGCCCTCTCGATCGTGCACACACACACACACACTATCGCCTCATTTTAAGCTGATACCTATCGCACACACACTCCTTGTGCTTTTGTCACACATGCACTCCGTCCTCCTCCACTCGCCCTCTCTCTCACACACATGGGCTTTTTGCAACAACTAGCAAGATGCCCATGCGTTGCGCGGAACATCAAGATGCATTTGTATGAGTAGTTTAACTTGTGGGGGGAAAGGATGAATGAGGGAAGGCCTTATTTGCAAATGTGGAGAGGGGTGTGGGTATCTTTTTGCAAAATTGCCATAGTTTCCTTCCTATCCATCAGATATAGATCGGACGGCCTATATTGCAGGATGGCAGGCACACGATCATCACCGACAATGCTTATTATAAGAGTAGGGATAAAAAATAGAGTTGGTGATGATGGTGGGCCTGCCATCCTGCAATGTAGGTCGTCTGATTTATATCTGACGGATAGGAAGGAAAATATGGCAATTTACCCGCACTCTTCACCACATTTGCAGATAAGGCCTTCCCTCGTTCATCCTTTTCTCCCACAATATCTTGATGTTCCATGCAACGCACGGGCATCTTGCTAGTAAGAGTAGAAATTAGACATATATCGCTTCTCGAATCTTGAAACCAACAACATTCCTCCCTTATCTCATCAAAACCGCCAAAGGAATATATTTTGAGTGAAACATAACATATTTTTAGTGATATACGTATTTCAGAGCTAGACTTTTTTTCTCTATCAAATCGGTGAATATGTATTAATCCAGTGGTGGAGACCGGCCTGGGGTAGCTGGCTATAGCCCCCGGCCTAGAAACAACTTCCTTTGTAATTTCTTCATGCAAAGCATAGAAAATCATAGAAGTTTATCACTCAACATAGCACAGCCCCAGGCGTAGTCTGCATCTAGCTCCGCCACTGTATTAATCTACTTTGATCGTGTGGCAACGCATTGGCACATTGCTAGTAGTTATTATAATATTTTGGACACCAGACAAATGGTGGAGTACATATACGAAGAGAAGAGGCGCACGCACGCAGTCGGCCTCTCGCTGTCTCGCACACATGAGTGTTACGTAAAGGCGATGTTAACAAATAAACCCTAAAACCCTAGGGGCACGATTGCTGCATTCGCGGGTACCGGGTACGTGGTGGAGCACCTTTGTAGGAATAGTCAGCTCGCATGATAATTTGATCCGTAGTAGTTGATGGTCGGGACCACAGGTGAACGACTTGGAGCGCGGTGGCTCGCCGGTTGCCACGGACTGAGTAACCACGTTTAAAATATCGTTTTTTAGCGGGGTTAAGAGTTCCGATTTTCCATGGTGCATTATAAGTAGTAAGTAGTTTTTAGAACGATTGGTATGGAGCGAAAATGGAATTCATAGTACTACGTACCTCCTTGGCGTATGGTTGTATGGTTTGTTTTTTTTGCGATGGAGGTTGTATGGGTTTATGTTGTGAGATGTTGAACCCGGTAGTTCTAGGGCAAATACTATGGTTTAGATTTAGATGCTGGTTTTCTTTAATGAAAATCGAAAGGGGAAACCCTTCTTCGATTAAAAAAAACTACTACCTCCATTCTGGTTTACTAGTCCCCATCGTACTTTGGGTCAAAGTTTGTCCATGAACTTTACTTGTAAAATGTGAATGGAAAACGAGATTTTGTTATACCCAAACAAAAAAGGACTAGAGGGAGTGATTGCTCTAACATGGACGCGACCTCTCATAGCGCAGGCATTGAACCGGCGCGCCGGCCAAGAGGGCCGCACTCGCTGCAGGCCCGGCTGAGCACGCCTCCTCGCCGCGTGCAACCAGCTTAAGGTTGCCCCGCCTGCCTTCATTGAATCCGCGCATGTGTCGACAACACGTCCTTCCGCGAGCTGGAAGGCATTTTAGAACACAAAAAATGACTAAAATATAATTAATTTACGCATGGTCTTGACTTGTTGTGCTCGCTCTGGTAGCAGGAACTAGTAGAGGATTTTCTTTATTTATAACTCTCCTCACATTTTTTTGGCTTTGAAGTGAATCACGGTTGTGGACATTATGTATGAATGTGCAGATATCTGTGAACATGATTTTGATGTGGAAGTTGAACTTGGAATGTCGGGCTTGCGCGTGAACTATACCATGTCCAATGCTTCGTCTGTTATTGTTTGCAAAGTAATTGATGTTATTACATGACCCAAAAAAACATTTTATGCCACATCAGTAGATGCACGGACATCACAACAGGCATGCTGACTAGATAAACATTTGAACCTAGCTATTATGAAGGAAATTTTGTATTGACAACAGTTTTAGATAGCAGGAGACGCCTAGTCTGCTCTGCCTCTGCTAGCTTATTTCTGGCTTCTTCCATCTCTTCTTTGGCTTGGGTGAAGAGAGCATTTGATTGCTCTTTTCGCTTCTTCAGGAACTCAGCTACATTCTCAAGGGCTGTTGCACGCTTTCTTTCAGCCTTTACTAATGCTACAAGGACACAAACAGCTGACGACTCCACCTGGCTTGTGTGTAATCCAGCATCATCTGGGAATTTGCACCTTGTGTCTAATCCAACATCATTAGGGAACTGGCACCTTGTGTGTAATCCAGCCTCATTTTGGAAACATTATCTCGAGGTTGACCATACTTCCCTTCTCGCAGGAACTGCATCCTAACATGAAGTTACTTCTTTTTTAGATCAATACTCAGAGCAACCTAGATCCATTTAGTAGAAGCCAGATAAACAGAACTCGGAGAAGTGAATTCAAAAGGAAAAATAAATAAAAACAGACTACAAGGTGAGAACACCCACTTCCTACATCAAGCTAAAGACGAAAGCATTAGGACGATTAAGACTCTTCTTATTACACATCGAAGAACACCACGCTTAAGAGAAATAGAAACTACAACATATACACATCGAAGAACACGAGGGTACACGAAAGTAATTGAAAGGGTGTTACTTACCAAAGCTCGTTTTACAGGTTCAGTGCAGCTCCTCTTTAACTTGCCACGCTCCTTTAAGATGTCCTGAATATCCCGTGTTTGGTCTTCATTCCTCCTCTGCATGTTCACACTCGTGGTTTTAAAATCTCAACATGGCAAGAAAAATATACTACTAGTAATACTCGCGCATCTTGTGGGCAACATTAAAGCACTCGTCTGCCATGTTAGAGCATCTCCAACAAGATAAACTACTCATACAAATGCATCTTGATGCGTGTAACGCATGGGCATTTTGCTAGTTCTAAAAACCTTTCCATCATTTGCCACACTACTAGTTGCAGATGAAAAACCTACCCAAGCACAGCGCGATACAGGAGCGATGCACAATTACAAGCTGATATTCTGTTGGAGAATGGAGGCTATAACCAATTACTTTTACGGGAAAAATAGCACCCAGGAAATTTGAAGGGTAGGTATGAACAAAATTGGAACTGCACATGTACTGCTAAGTGATTCAATACACACATTACCAATTGAGGAGGAGAACGATGGTCGCGGCGGCCTCTGTGAGTCATGGTCGGCAACGGGAGTCAGTTCATTGTCCACGACGGTGGTACTTCTGCGCTTGGCGTCGGCTTCCGGGAAGCAGATCCGAGACCGTGGAAGACGATGCCGGGGAAGAGGCTCTGTGTACAACGACGACGGTGGACCGGCTCCAGTGCGGCGTACGAGGTCGTCGATGAGGCAGATGCGCTGCGGTGGACAAGTGCGCCAATGTAAAGGGGAGGAGCACGAAGGCTGCGGTGCCGTGGAGAAGTCTATTTTGCGGTGGGGATAGAAATTGGGGAGTAGTCAGGTGTACTACTCTGGGTGCCGGGGTGGGGTTGGCCGGGTAGGGTGAACCTGAAGTTACGAAAACAACCCCCTACCAAGCGTCATCCGTAGGCCTGTTTCGAAGGCTACGATGGTAACTTCCCACTGCTCGAATCAGGGTCGCGGGAGATTTTCCCACCGACCTCAAAATTTTGTGACACTGGACTCCCCGTGTGGCGTGTTGAGTGATTTGGCTAAGCAAATAGCGAGTAGTAGTAGTAAACTCTGCATATTAGGTTTGATCAAAGTCAAACTTCCTAAAGTTTGACCAAGTTTATAGAAAAATATAAACATTTACCATAACAAATATGTATGATGTGAAAGTACATTCAATAACGAATCTAATGGTATTTATTTGTTATTGTATATGTTAATATTTTTTGTTATAAGCTTTCTGAGAGTTTACCAAACTTGACTTTGACCAATGCTAATATGAGGACTTAAATAGAAACGGAGGGAGTACACATTTGTTTTCTTAGTTTGTAGTGAACTAATCATTTGTTGAAATTGTGAAATATATATATATATATATATATATATATATATAAGGCTATTGACTTCGAATGTAATGGTCTATACAATTCAATAGTTTCAATCATTGTCGAATCCCAAGATGTATACAAGGTCTATAGTACTTCACAACATGCTCAAACTCACATAATCCCAGTCAAATGAGAATCTAAATGCATTTCATAGTTATTACTTTGTAGGATGCAACAAGAACAACCATAACTCTACATCAGCCATTATAGAAGCAACATTTTGACATATCCCAATGTGTGAATGAAACGTGCAGAGAGAGCTTTTGAAGATGGAGCAGATAGGGCGGGAAAGATTGTATGTATGTGGACGAGAGAGTAGGAGACAAACCTTACGAGACAGAGAGAGAGAGATAGAGAGAGAAAGAGAGAGGAAGAAGTTAGGTCTGTGAGAAAGATGCATACATGTAATATACATGAGATGCGTGTGCATATGGATTCTGTATACGTGGAAGGAGAAGAGACAACATGTTTGATGAGAGAGCAGGAAAACATGGACGAGAGGGGAAGGATCTCGTGGGTTGAGGGATTGACAATTTTTTGCGGGGGAGAGAGGGATTGATAATTTTGTGCAAGAGAGAGAGAGGGTGGGGGAAGGAGTCAGTCAATCATCGTCACATCACACTGCTTCCAAATGACCGCGCATTCTCTAGCGCGGTGTGGTCGCCGTCTTCGATCTGCTCGTTGCCCTCTTTGAAGATTGAGGTGTTGTGCATGTTGGGGTGCAAAGAAGCACAAGCGAGAGTGGTCGCCGTATAACCTTGGATGGGGATGAATTGTGTGCTCGGGGGAGTGTGTGTGTGTGTGTGTGTGTTGTGCTGCGTGTGTCTTTGTGTGTGTGTGTGTGTGTGTCAGATATTGAGAGAAAACAAAGCTAAGGAAAGAAATAGGTATTCACGAAGAGATTGTGCGGGCCTTGAGGTGGGTAGGGGCCGGGTGAGGGTGTCAAAATGTGCGCGTTGATGCATGTGTTGCATGAGACCGTGCGAGGGACGGACGAATCGAGAGAGATGGTTGTTGTGTTACGGATGCTCCTCTCTCTGTCTCTCTCTCCCTCTCTCTCTCTCACACACACACACACACACAAGTAAACTAGAAGACCGTTCTCTCATGTATACACAACGTATCGGCATCTGTCTATGTCTCACTCATGCACGATCATTTGCACATTCACACCTCTCTATGTCTGTATCACACGCACACCGTCTCCACATTGCCCTTCTGCCAGAACACACATATGGACACATACACACGTTCTCTCTTAGTCACACACACAAAATCAGTATTAAAAAAACTAGGGCGCACCTAAAACATCCAAATCCAAATAAACACGAACTGGAGCTAAATTCAAATATATGGAAATATTGCAGCGTCAAGAACTTTCACAGGAAAAAAAGTTGAGTAATATTCGAGGATTGTTTTCACACACACAAAAAGGTTCAGTGGATGTCCTTCGAGCGTGACACGGTGACGCACCGTTCAATCGACCGCGCGGCCGCGGTTCACGCGCTTGCACAGGATTCCGTATCGTGGCCGTGGTACTAAGGCTGGTCACAATGGGCAAGAACATAAGCTAGTAACTAATAAAAGTGCTGCCTAAGTCTAATGTTTACGTGTACTAGTACGGTTTTCTTTTAAGTTTGACCAACCTTATATATAAAACTAAAGTAAGCTCCCACACGCGCACTCATCAATATGCTGCCGCCGTTGCGCATGCCGGCGCCCGCCTGCTCCGGCCAACAATTTCTTGCCCATCACCGCCGTGTCGCCACCATCCCTGTGCATGAAGCCGAAGGCTCGCCCGCTCACGTCGTCTGCAGTCCCTCCTCGCGATGCCGCCGCGCTGCCAAGCACGCGAGCAGCTGGTGGAGCCGCGTCTATGCATGCAGCATACGAGGAGGAGGACGAGCGCGTGCTCCACCATGCCAGCGAGGAGGAACTAGCGTGTCATTGTCGTCTCCGCCCGTGCGGAGGAGGCGTGCATGGTGGATGTCGCGGCGGAAGCAGGTCGCGCGTGTGTCGAGCCCGCAAACCGGGTGCGGACACGGAATCTATCTTCGAGACCTTGAATGCCATGTGGATCCTGCAATCTGAAGGAGCAATTTGGGTCAGTCGACTCATGTGAGCCGTTTGATGCAACATGGATGGCTAGAAGGGCTTCTTCCACCTATTCCGCTGTCTTCTTCCTTCGCTCCATCAAACTTCTTTCACAAATCGACTAACCCAAATTATACTACTAGTGCGAACGTATTAAGTACAGTAGGAACACGAAGATACGAGAAGTAGTACCAACTGCAAGAAGAACAGTAGTAAGACATAGTACTAGTACTACTGTACGTGCTAAAGAGTTCAAATAACGAGAAAGAACATAAACATAGTTCTGCTGGGGCCTCAGCACAACACACCCTTGAAAATAAACTAATAATCAACTAGTCCTCTTGACACTATAGTAGAACCAGCATGAGCGATGGCATTGCCACCTACTTGGAGTCCGAGTCCACGTCCACGTCCTCGACTTCGTCCTCGTCCCTCTTCCTCTTCCTCTTCGCCGACGCTTCTTTGCTTGAACCGGACACTGGGCTCTGCTTCTTCATCCAACCCTTGTAGATATTTAAACAAAGGTAGGCATCCATTGCTGCGTACAGGATGTGATCTTCATATAATGTCTTCGACTCCCATGCATGATGAAACTCGTGATGAGGTTTCTTCAGTTTAGCGTACGAAGGATCAATCATGGCTGCCGCCAGGGTCAGCATTGAAGGTTGAGAGGAGGACACCAGGCTTGCCTTTTGGAGATCGAAGGGCTAGCCTACAACGAGACCTATCCAACGCAGGACGTCACTGCCGTTCTTAAAGCCTACAGTAACGAATTTCACTCTTTTGTCCTTGAGGAAGTTCTTAAAATCCTGACACTCAACGTCAGCATGGCATATGTGGTAGACCAAGCAAACATTATGTACGCAAACCTGGATCATGGAAGGCTTCTTCCTCTCTTCGTCCTTTAGATCCTTCTCTCGTCCCAGGACTGTCGTGTACTCAACATCTAGCCTAGTGACCCACTCATCCGTTGAACTGTTGAACATGCATAGGAAGCGAGCAAGCCATGCTTTCACTGTCTCAGATCCACGTGTGTAGATGACGATGAACTGATCGCCGGTGATGGCTCTAACCTGGTACTCAGCAGCGACCATGGAGATTTGGGAGGCCATGGATTTTGGAGGAGGGTTAGGAGAAGTTGAACTGTTGTACCCCGCAAAAAAACTGGGAGCAAACTAATGTGAAAGGACGGGACGACTGGGAGCGAACTGTTGTAAGGTAGAAGACGGGGACGAGTAGGGCGTGCGAGCGGCGTGGGGTTGCTGGCTTGCCCGGTGGATAAACGGCTGCAAGCCCCCAAAGAGTTCTCGAGAACTATGCGGGACCCACTAGATGTCATGTCTACTAGACCCATATCGTAGGCCTGACGGTATAACTTCTTCCTGTTCGCACGCCATGCCGACGCGTGGATGTAACTTCACTTAATTCCGTCAAACGTCGCGCCTCCCACGACCTTCGCCTCCCTCCCGTGGTCGCGCCCTTTGAGACTTCGACCGGCTATAAATGAGCAATTTTTTGCCTTTTTTTAGACAAGCAATTTTTTTGCTACTCCGCATGCATGATACTCCCTCTGGTCCTTTTTACTCCCGTCAACCGTTTGCAAAGTGTTTGACCAAATTTATACTTTTTTTAACACCACCTTATATTAATTAACCAGCCACACCAGTACACTCATTCGATACAATATTCACCACACAGGGCGGTACGTTATTTACAAGAATACCATCTAATCTATTGTCAAAGCTATACTTAGCGATTAAGTGTGCCACCTTATTGGCCGAACGGCTAATCTTTGACAATTGAAGATTGTTGATCAACTTCGAGATGCTCAACATTTTCATCTTCAGGTCACGCATAGCAGGCCTGTCAACGCTTTTACATGCATCAATGAAATCCCACGACCAAATTTATACTAAAAACATCAATATCTACAATACTCCCAAAACACTTAGGCTTGGTACATTAACTTCTACCTCGTTTCTTGTTTCTTGACATATCAACCAATAGGAGATGTGGGTGTGCATGCTTTTAATGACTTGAGACTACCAAACACGACATGCAGTGGTTAGTTCATTGCATGCAATGCTATTAATTAGCAAATAAACATTAAGATCTCTCGTTTTCCCCTCCTCCTTGGTCAAAGTGCACAATCTAAGATGACTTGCTCACCTAGACGGAGGGAGTACTGATTATAATGAGTATAAGAACTATGTTTTATAATGAGTGTAAAAATATTGATTTGACATTGTGAATGTTGACACATTGTGGAATAGTTTTTGAAGTCTACAAAAGTACTCAACTAGTGATGTCGTTCTCCACAAAAAAATGTGTTTACCAATGCATGCATGAACACTAGTTACTCTAACCCCACTCTCTTCTTTAATTCTTTGCCACATCAGCATGTTTGCTATTCCCGTGTGCATGATACCAGCTAAGATACCACCATTATGGCCAGCCTTAATCATCGCATGCAATAATTTAGTGCACCTTGAAATATGAAGATGTGTGGGGCGTGTTTGTTTTTAATGACTTGAGACTATACCTAGCCCGGCATGCATGATGACTTATTATGCACCGTTCCCCATACCTGCAGGAAGCCCGTTCGTCTCCAAATCCTTTCCTCTCCATGTGTGGAAACAATATGCCTGCCAAACTCTCCTTCTCCCTCCGGCGGTCCCACCACTCCACCCCGTGTGAAAAAAATCTGCATGCATGACTCTCCTCCCCCCACGCTCATCCAATCTGTTGTGACCAGCAATATTTCCACCCCTTCGCTCCCCCGTAATTTACTCCAACAAATATGCCCATGTAGCTGTTACTTAACTGCAGGTGCATTCAGTCACTGACATATGGACCCAACAGGGGTCTGGCCCACATGTTAGTGACGCAACTGGACCGGCAGTTAAGTGAGTGCAGCTCAGTCTATATCTTACGTAGGTGTGCAACTGCTCGCTATAAATACTACGCCTCCCACGACATCGCTATCTCCTCCCCCTCACGTTCACGTTCATCTCTATCTCGTCCCCCTCCCTCTCATGTCGACCACCATAGCATTGCCCCTCCCAAGACCTAGGAGCCCCTCGCTGCACTGCGCGGACGGTCACGCGTCGCCGTTCCGTTCCGTTCCTTGCCGCCACTAGTCAAGGAGGACGCGTCGGTGTTCCGCTCCTCGCCGCTATGCGATGCGTCGCCATTCCGTTCCTCGCCGCCACTAGTCGAGGAGGACGCGTCGGCGTTCCGCTTCTCACCGCGATGCGTCAAGGTGGACGCGTCGGCGTTCCCAATCTCGCCAGCACGCACGCCGGAGGACGCATCGGCTCCCCGCTACGAGGAGAACACCGCGCCGCCCGCTGAGCCCCCCCAGCCTTGAGGAGCTTTGGAAAGAAATGGATGTCGCCTTGTGGGAGGCTTTGCCTCTAGTAGAGCGGGCCAAAATAGAGGCAGAGAAGAAGGCCGGGGAAGAGAAGCGCACCGCGGAACAAGCTGCCTGGGAGGCCTATGTCGCGTACGAGAGAGTCAGGCAATTGGCTCTTTGGCAGAAGGTTCATGCGAGGGCCGTGAGGGTGGTGGAGGACGCCTGTGCCGATGCCCTGAGTGCAGTCGGGTCCAAGCACCTCATCTACGCTTGGCGTTACGTGGACCGGGTGCACGCTTCCAGTGAGGAGGAGTACCTGTTGGTGCCGGATCACCACACCGATGAGATCACACTCGCTTGTCGGCAAGCCGCCAATCAGCACCTCGCGAGTTGCGAGGCTGAGGAAGAGGCGTTGTGTCAGCATGCTAGGAAACGGCCGCGCACCAGGGCACTCGTGGCACGCCGCAAGCGCTCCTGCGAGCGCCGTGGCTCTTAGGAGGAGTATAATTTTTGTTTCGTAAGGCGATCTCATTAGTTTTGGGACGCAAATGATAAATCCCGAACGTTCAGGAATTTTTAGCGTCCTTAATTTAGTATGTAAAAGGGAAAGTTTGGAAACCTTGTGTATTCATATGCATTTTGCAAGTACGTGCATATAGCACAAACTTTACTATATACTATCGCACTACACATCTCTCTCGATATATGCTTGCAGACTGTGCTACTCCCTCCGTCCAGGTCAATAAGTCATCTTCGGTTGTGCACCTTGACCAAGGAGGGAAGACTTATACACCTAGACGGAAGGAGTACTACTATTACTTATGTACGTGCAAATGCACGTTTTAACATTACGATGCGGTTTTGTAAATGTAGAAAAACAGCACTAGTCAAGCTTGTGAAACGATTCAATGCAAAACAAATGCAAAAATGCTCATTTGATTGTTTACTTTTAGCTTCCTTCTCTGTGGTTATTTCTCTGTCGTACTTTGTACGGAGTATCTCACTGGTTGGAAGGGCATGCAAATTCCCAAACCGCTTCCTACACCCTTTATCTCACTGGTTGCCGGCATTGACGTTGTCGCCCATGTCGAGGATGAGGTTGCCGAGGTCAGGGAAGAAGTCGTTGAGGGAGTCCTGGATTATGGGATGTTCGGGTAGCCGGACTATACCTTCAGCCGGACTCCTGGACTATGAAGATACAAGATTGAAGACTTTGTCCCGTGTTCTGATGGGACTTTCCTTGGCATGGAAGGCAAGCTTGGCGATGCGGATATTCAAGATCTCCTACCATTGTAACCGACTCTATGTAACCCTAACCCTATCCGGTGTCTATATAAATCGGAGGGTTGTAGTCCGTAGGCAATCAACTCCATATACAACAATCATACCGTAGGCTAGCTTCTAGGGTTTAGTCTCCTCGATCTCGTGGTGGATCTACTCTTGTACTACCCATATCATCAATATTAATCAAGCAGGACGTAGGGTTTTACCTCCATCAAGAGGGCCCGAACCTGGGTAAAACATCGTGTTCCCTGCCTCCTGCTACCATCCGGCCTAGACGCACAGTTCGGGACCCACTACCCGAGATCCGCCGGTTTTGACACCGACATTGGTGCTTTCATTGAGAGTTCCTCTGTGTCGTTGCCTTTACGCCCAATGGCTCCTTTGATCATCAACAACGATACGGTCCAGGGTGAGACTTTTCTCCCCGGACAGATCTTCGTCTTCGGCAGCTTCGCTCTGCGGGCCAATTTGCAAAGCCACCTGGAGAAGATCGAAAGCTACGCCCCTGGCCATCAAGTCAGGTTTGGAAGCTTAAACTACAAGGCTGACATCCGCGGAGACTTGATCTTCGACGGGTTCGAGCCACGGCCAAGCGCGCTGCACTATCTCGAGGGGCATGATCTAGCTCAGCCTCCGGACAGTGTCCTGGAGGCCGCACACGCATCGGTTCCGACCCCTAACTCGGAGCCTATTGCGCCAATCAAGGATGAGCGGTTGGACGTCACCTCGGGGGCTTCGATCTAAAAGGCGATCGAGCCGAACGCTAGCCCCGCACTCTACATGATCCGTGACTCCGAGGATCTGGACTCCTTTCCGAACTCCGAATCCCCCGCGCCCCTGCCGATCGAATCCGATTGGGCATCGATAATAGAGTTCACCGCCGCAGACATCTTTCAGCACTCGCCCTGTGGCGATATCCTGAACTCTCTCAAGTCTCTCTCCTTATCAGGAGAGCCCTGGCCGAACCACGGCCAGCGAGGATGGGATACGGACGATGAAGAAATTCAAAGCCCACCCACCACCCACTTGGTAGCCACTGTCGACAATTTAAACGATGTGCTCAACTTCGACTCCGGAGACATCGACAGCATGGATGACGATGCAGGAGATACCAATGAACCAACGCCCATAGGGCATTGGACATCCACCTCATCTCACGATGTGTACATGGTGGATACCCCTAAAGGAAGCGACAACGAGGAAAAAGGGGATGGGACGGGAGATCGACCTCCCCCCCAAAAAGCAATCAAAGCGTCGGCATAAACGCCGACCCAAGCCCCGCCTCCACAAAAACCCAGCCATAGAGCAGGACGAGCTGGTAGACGACGAGCAGGCCTTAGAGCAACCGTCCGAACAGGGCAACACGGATAGAGAAACCGAACATCCCTCCTCCGGCGAAAACGGCATTCCGGACGACCTCACGCCGAATAAACCTATGGAGCAGAAGAATCTCCATGAGAGGCTCATTGCAACTGCACGCAGCCTAAAAAAGCAGAAGCGAAAGCTAAAAACAGCGGAAGATGCACTCCGGATTAGATGGAGCAAAGTAATCAATACCACAGATAAGTACGGCGACAGTCGCCGCACTAAAAGCTATCCGAAAATAAAGCTACTGCCTGAATTCGACGAAGAGGCCCTAGAGCCCTCGCGTTAAAAAAATGAAAAAGCCACACGGTCGGATAGACGACCGCATAAAGCGGAAAGCAAAGCCGCACCTAAATCGGCATGCGACCCACTTAAGGATTCGCATAATGGCCCAGTCAGGTCCATTTATGGGCCAAGAAAGCAAGCTCTCGTAAGCAACGCTATGAAGCCATCATCAGAATCCGGCACACCCAAATACAGGGGCACCGCACACCCCCTATGTTTCACCGATGAGGACCTGGACTATGAATTCCCAGAGGGATTCAAACCCATAAACATAGAGGCATATGATGGAACAACAGACCCTGGAGTTTTGATCGAGGATTATATCCTCCACATACACATGGCTAGAGGAGATGATCTCCACGCCATAAAATATCTACCCCTTAAGCTTAAAGGGCCAGCCCGGCATTGGCTTAAAAGCCTTCCCAAAAACACAATTGGAAGCTGGGAAGAGCTCGAGGATGCTTTCCGAGCAAACTTTCAAGGGACCTATGTCCGCCCTCCGGATGCAGACGATCTTAGTCACATAACTCAACAACCCGGAGAATCAGCTCGGCAGTTCTGGAATAGATTCCTCACTAAAAAGAATCAGATAGTCGACTGTCCGGACACCGAAGCCTTAGCAGCTTTCAGGCATAACGTCCGAGATGAATGGCTCGCCAGACAACTCGGCCAAGAAAAGCCAAGAACAATGGCCGCACTAACAAGCCTCATGGCCCGCTTTTGCGTAGGGGAGGACAGCTGGTTGGCAAGGTGCAGCCCCAGCGACCCAAGTACATCCGAAACCAGGGATGGAAACGGAAAACCGCGACGCAACAAGGACTATCGCTGGACTAAGGACAAAAGTCCGAAAAGCACGGCAGTCAATGCCAGATTCAAAGGCTCACGACAAAATCAGGAAAAATCGCCCCCCCAGGATAACAGGAACGATCCATCCAACCTAAATAAAATCCTGGACAGGATATGTCAGATACACAGTACTCCCGGGAAGCCTGCTAACCATACCCACAGAGACTGTTGGGTTTTCAAACAATCCGGCAGACTCAATACCGAACACAAGGGGCTTGACACACCAAGCGAAGGCGAGGACGAACCCCAAAAGCAAAGCACCAGGAAACAAAAGAACTTCCCACAAGAAGTAAAAACAGTGAACTCACTTCACATAACAAAACGTGCGGCGCCCATAAAGGTACGCACCACACGGCCCATCCCCAAAGGGTCCTGCCACTGGTTGTCCAAACCGATCATCTTCGATCAGCTAGATCATTCTAGGAATATCAAGAATGTAGGCTGGACTGCCTTGATACTCGATCCAATAATCGGCGGACTCCAGTTTTCAAATGTCCTTATGGACGGCAGTAGTGGACTAAACCTGATATATCAGGATACAATCCAGCACATGGGGATAAACCCAGCAAGAATCCGCCGCAGCAAAACCTCCTTTCAAGGGGTAATACCTGGTCCAGACACCCATTGTATGGGTTTTCTCTGGCTCGAAGTCATACTCGGCTCTGCCGATAACCTCCGCCGTGAAAAGCTGACCTTCCATATCGCCCCGTTCTCAAGTCGCTATCAAGCACTACTGGGACGCGAAGCTTTCGCTCGCTTTAACGCAATACCGCATTATGCATCTCTTACGCTTAAGATGCCCGGTCCACGAGGCATCATCTCTTTGAAGGGGAAGCACTAAAGTGCGCCTCCCCAAGCGGAGGACTGTGCGGCCGCTTTGACAGCCCCACAGCAAAATGGCCTCACCAGCCAAAAAACTTCGAAATAGGTCATTCAAGACCATGAACGCGGACAGACGAGTTCGGTGCAAAATCATCATTGATGCAGGCCTAGAAGCCATATACCCCCTCACTAGGGGCTCCACGCATATACAATAAGAGACAATAAAGCTCAATCTTATATATCTTACTTTATACTTTGCTTATTTTAAACTTTTTCGGCACGACCCATTTTCAACTCAGTTCCTATCTTTTACAGATGAACGTCGTGCGGCGCCCGTCCAGGATACGGCACAACGGAGACACAGGCGCAGACGTACAGTAGGGACCCGTCCTAAAGGATTCTTTTTAGATTAAGACCCTGCGTAAACCTTTTTTTACTGTCTCTTGTTGCTACACATCCCCTGGTTTTTTCTTTCTGATATAACCAAGGAGGAGGTTGGCGTCTTGGCATGTGGCCACGTCAGAATTTTTGCACGTACCTGGACACTAGGGGCTTTTTTAATAAAGAGTGTTGTTTCGCCCGCACTCATAAAGACCGAGCACCTTAGGGAGTGTTCGGTGTCGCGAGTTTTGGCATTATATGCATCAGCTCCGAATCATGTCTTTGGTCAAATGTTGGGTTGCCCGGCTCCTGAGTTCGGCTACCTTACGTTACGCTCTATCAGCTAAGGTAGCACCAGGAGAACTACTGCGATTGTGCCCCGGTTCGGCCGGGCGAGCACCTCAGTAGAGAAAGCCGAAAACTGACTGTCATGATGTAGCATGAGACTGGTCAGCCACTCGATGACCTATCAGAATCTATCGGATTCCTCCACTTTAACGAAGGGCCACTTCCCGATCAGGCACATACGCGCCCCGAACTCGGACGAGCGTAGTTGCCACCAAGGGGCTACCTAAATAGTCTCACTGTCAAACTCCTATGGCTAAGTGAAAGTGTTAAAGCATTATAGTCCGGTTGCCTGGCCCACTGCGCTATCACCTTCTTTGTAGGACCAAGACGTTGGGTTAAGTGTGAAAATGCGTCTTCTGCGAGCACCCCCGCACTATGTGTGTGGGGGCTGAAGCCAACGACTGCCATCTTTCAGATTCTATATATATCTTAAAACGGCCGCACAGGAGGTGTTCCCAATACTTGGAGGCACAAGTATAAAAAAGGCCACTACAGTTTATCAAAATACTACTTTATAATTACATATGCTATCATAACATAGCATCTTTCGGGCACTGCGTCTCTATTACACGAGCGCCTTCAAGAACTTCCTGAAAATAGTGCTCGGAGGGTACTCGGCTTTTGTCCGAATCTTGGGACGCAACAATGGTGGTCTCCATCTCTGCCCAGTATGTCTTAACACGGGCAAGAGCCATCCTAGCGCCCTCTATGCATGCTGACCTCTTCATTGCATTTATACGCGGCGTCGCGTCAAGGAATTGCTGCACCAAGCTGAAATAACTCTTCGGCTCCAATCTCCCCGGCCACAGGTGACCCATGACGTACTTCATGGCGAGTCCAGACAACCTATTCAGTTTGGCCCATTGAGCCAAACGATCATCCACTTCGCGATCTTTCTGATCTCGAAAGTGTTCGGTCGCATCAGCAGCACTCGTTGCCAAGTCCAGATAGGTATCCTCCACACTCCACATCCGGTCCAACGGAGCAAACTTCGGATCACAAAATTTCCTTCGCAGCATAAAGGGCTTTCCAGCCGCAATCTATTCGGCCTGACGCAGCTCCTCCTTCGCAGCTCTCATCGCAGAGAGCGCGTCCTTGGCATTGGCAACAGCCTTCTCTAAGTCCGTCTGTTTCGCCTGGTCTTCTTTTTCAAGAAGTCTGCAACGGTCTGTAACGCTTTTTAACTTTTCGGCCATTTCGGCCATCTCTTCCTTGCTTCGGCAATGAGCAGCCTGTTCGGCTCTCAGCTCTTCAAGGGCTTTCCTGGTGGCCGCATCACTTTCGCTGGCTTGTTCTTTAGCTTGGGCAAGTTCTGCCCTAAGACTCTCCACGGCGGCCGCACCATCTGCGTCAAGCACACACATCGTAAGACACAGGCATAAAACTGTTCTTACCTGATGCCGCCCGAGGAATTACATACCTTGAGCCTCATCAAGCCGCTTATTGACAAGCGTGATGTCGGCATCTGCCACATCGAGTTGCCGCTTTAGTTCGGCAAAATCGTCAGTTCGGCTCGATTCCGGACACCCTCGCGCCTACATTCAAAGACGACATCTTAGACCTGGGATTATGATCCTCCGCGTGCCGTCATTTCTTGACGAAGCGCAGAGTCTCAGGGGCTACTATCTACACAGGGCGCATCTTACTCATGCGCAACTGACAAAATTATACATTATCTAATGTACCTCGAAACCCGTCAGTAAACTTTTGACGGCCTCATACAATCCGCTCTCTACGGATGAAATCCTTTCAATCACCGTGCCCATCAATGCGAGGTGCTCCTCTGAGATAGAAGCTCGCCCCAGCAGAATCTTTAGCTCCTCCGGCCGAGCACCAGACGGTACTGGGCTCGTCCCATGACCTCTTTCGAAGGTCGGACGCGGAGAACCTCAGGGGGCCGCATAGCCACCTTCCGCCCCTGCCGGATTTGGAGAAACCCTCCGCGACGACACCTCAGGGTCGCCCGCCTCGCTAGGCGGCACGGCAGGGGGAGGCGTCCCGCTCTCCATCATCTCCGGAAGGAGATCCCCCGAAGACGAGCTCTGCTGAGAAGGGCTGAGGTCCGAGCTACAAGATAAAGATTTGGTTAATCTTCTCAGATATAAATTAAGGACTTCCCTCATCCCTCAAAAGGAAAATCTTTTCTCCACTTACGACTCGCTGGAGGGCTGATCCCCTTGAGGGCGTAGTCCGGCTGAGGAACTCCCCGGCGTTGGACCCTTTGACGAGGACTTTCTCCCCCGTTTCAAGGCCATGGTTTCCGGGTCGTCAGAGGCGGCTCTCTTCTTCCCCTTAGGGGAGCAATTGTTGGTTCCTCCCTTCGGAGCAGCCTCCTTCGAGGAGGCCATAGCTTCCTTGTCCTCCCCCTCCAAAGGCATTATCTTCAGCATCCTGACCAGCACAGGATCCGGCCTGGTTTCAGGAAGGGGAGCCGGACACCTGATCAGCTTTGCCTTCGCTATCCACTCCTGTTTAAAAGGACGGCTCTTTTAGGGGCAAGTTTATGACAATTATACGGATAGATGGTCCGGGCACAAGGTTGCTTACTTGAGTATCCGGGCGATTGCAGCTTAGGCTTGCGTCCTCGGTTAAATCCGGACACATCTCTTGTGATCCGAAGAACAGTCTATACATCTCCGCAGGCGTTGCGCCCATAAAGTTCTGGAGAGCTCGCGGTCCCTCTGGATTAAACTCCCACAGGCGAAGGGGGCGATGTTTGCCGGGCAATATTCGGCGAATCAGCATGACCTGTGTCACCTTGACCAAGCTGAGGTCTCCTTCCAAGAGATCCTTAATTCGGCCCTGTAACAGGGGCACATCTTTGGGCAAACCTCAATCTAACCCTCTGTTAACCCATGATGCTAGCCGTGGTGGGGGACCCGAGCGAAAGGCAGGAAGCGCCACCCACTTGGTGCTCCGGGAAGCGGTGATATAAAACCACTCTCATTGCCACAAGCCTAGCTCCTCTTGAAAAGAGCCCTCGGGCCATGGAGCATCAGCATTTTTGCTTATAACAGCGCCTCCGCACTCTGCGTGCCGTCCCTTGATCATCTTCGGCTCCACTTTGAAAGTCTTGAGCCAGAATCCGAAGTGAGGGGTAACACGGAGGAACGCTTCGCATACAACGATAAACAAGGAGATATGGAGGATGGACTCCGGAGCTAAGTCGTGGAATTCCAGCCCGTAATAAAACAGCAGTCCCCTCACAAAGGGGTCCATCGGGAAGCCTAACCCCCGAAGGAAGTGAGACACGAACACTACGCTCTCACTGGGCTAGGGACTGGGGATAGCTAGCCTTTGAGCAGGCAACCTGTGCAAAATTTCGGCGGTCAAGAACTTAGCCTCTCTCAAATTTAGCACGTCCTCCTCCGTGATGGAGGAGGGCATCCATCGGCCTTAAAGGTCGGAACCGGACATTGTCGAAGGTCTGAGGCGCCCGGAATCTGGAACCTAGGGTGTTGGAACTCGAGGCGACGGGCGAACTTGTTTTGGGATTGGAGAAAAGGAGTAAGGCCCTGGTCTCTTTATAAGAGGTTGAATACCAGGAGGCCTCCATGTAACCGTTTGGGACTCGCCTTTAATCGAGAAAACATGCTAACGGGCACGATTGGGTTACCCACATCCGTATTGATGAGAATCCCGTAAAAGGGGGGCACACGATCTCTGCTTTGACAAGACGTGCGAAGGAAACCGCCTCGCAAAACACACTGAGGTGGAAAAGTGAAAACGATTCGAATGAAGGACTTGGCTGTAGTGTGATGATGCACTGCGGAATACGTCAGCAGATTTGATTTGTGTTAATATTATTCTCTCTAGGGCAATATGTGGAAGCTTCTTTTGCAGAGTCGGACACTACTCTTGGTGTTTACAATCTTCTATGAAGAACTTGGAGGAGGAACCCGCCTTGCAACGCTTAAGACAATTTGTGCGCCGGACTCGTCGTCATTGAAGCCTGGTTCAGGGGCTACTAAGGGAGTCCTGGATTATGGGGTGTTCGGGTAGCCGGACTATACCTTCAGCCGGACTCCTGGACTATGAAGATACAAGATTGAAGACTTCGTCCCGTGTCCGGATGGGACTTTCCTTGGCATGGAAGGCAAGCTTGGCGATGCGGATATTCAAGATCTCCTACCATTGTAACCGACTCTATGTAACCCTAACCCTATCCGGTGTCTATATAAACCGGAGGGTTGTAGTCCATAGGCAATCAACTCCATATACAACAATCATACCGTAGGCTAGCTTCTAGGGTTTAGCCTCCTTCATCTTGTGGTAGATCTACTCTTGTACTACCCATATCATCAATATTAATAAAGCAGGACGTAGGGTTTTACCTCCATCAAGAGGGCCCAAACCTGGGTAAAACATCGTGTTCCTTGCCTCCTATTACCATCTGGCCTAGACGCACAGTTCGGGACCCACTACCCGAGATCCGCCGGTTTTGACACCGACAGTCGTCGTTTGCGAAGTCGTCGCTGCCAGCAGTCACGCGAGTGCGCTCCCCAAAAACCTGATCGCCCCTCTCCCGTATAGGATCACGAGAGGCGGGGTTCCAGAGGCCTGTTGTCCCTTCTCCCGGTGCACACCGAAAGGAGGGATGGAGAAGACTTGCTTGGCGGTGCAATGATCTAGAACGGTGGTGAGAACCTATATAGTGCTGGCCGGGTAGGTCGTGGGAGTATAGCTCTGTTCTCGGCTCGGCTCAATCCCGCAACCCGCGGCGCATCATGACGAGGCGTGGCGTGGCGAGGCGAGGGAGGAGGAGGAGCGCGCGTGTAGGTCTCCTCTTCTCATGCTCATACAAGTGGTAGAAGAGCTCACCTTATAAAGGCCTACTAGCAAAATTCCAACATCGACCATGCCGTCCATGAAACGGGAGTGGCTGTAGGGGACGTTGCGCCAGTTGAATATATGAGCAAGTTACTACGAGATTTAATCCGAATAAGAACAAAATAAATCATGACGGCTATAACAGAGATGAAACTAATCATGTGGACGCATAGTAGTAGGATACAGATAGGAACATGAATTCTACCACGATTTCGAACAGGAAGGACAGAAACACATACGGTGCAACGGGAGCAGCACCGTTGGCGTTGAGGTTGTCGCCCATGTCCAAACACCACGTAGACATGGTCTTTGAGCATGGTTCGTAGTCGTTCCACGCTCGGGCATTGAAGTTTGTAACTATTTTAGATTAGAATATACTACTCCGGTGCTAGTAGTAGAGCAGAGTCCTACTCTACTACTCTACTCAAGCAAGTTAGGGTATAGCATTGTAGGGAGTACCAGTACTGTGATCACTCAAGCAAGTTGTCTGGCATCAACATGACCCTACGCTGCTGGTATGTGTCTCATAAGACAAGCGGCGTGCTGTAGTCATCATCACCTGTCCACTTCCCGCAGCACATATTCGCTTCTCCATCTTTGTCCGCACATAATCTTGTCCAATCTTCCATCCCCGCTAAGGCGCCTCCCCCCCTCGTCCGAAACCCAAGCACTAACAATGGCAGAACCGAGCAGCGTCCGCCGAAAGAGTGGCTGGAATTCGCTCCCCACAGATGTAATCATGCTCCTTGTTTCACGTGTGGACAATCTCAGTACCATGCCGCTCGTCGCGTGCTCGTCCGGGCTGTATCGTTTACTCAAAGCCCTCAGGCTGGAGCTTTTTAAGCCAGCTCCTTGCTTGCTGATGCCGCATGATCTTCAGAAACGGCGTGTCACGCAGCATAAAGATCATAGGGTGGCGAGCATCAACCCCCTTGACTGCGATCCGATCCCCGTCAGCCTCAACTACATTAACGGTATGTACTGGGTCGGCATGAACACGTCTTGGATGGTGCTCGTCGACGGTCGCGGCAGCTGGATGCTCGTGGAGGTCTACAGCCGGCGATTGATCC
Source organism: Triticum aestivum (assembly GCF_018294505.1). NCBI lineage: Eukaryota > Viridiplantae > Streptophyta > Magnoliopsida > Poales > Poaceae > Triticum > Triticum aestivum. Next base: position 524,058,510 of record NC_057812.1, read on the forward strand.
CCCTTCCTTCGATTAACACTGCACTGCGTTGGCACCGCGGCCCAGAATACTTGGAATCTTACAATAGCCAACATGATCCCAAGTTTGATTTGCTCAAGGTTGTAATCTACCAAGTGCCCACAAGATCTACGAATTATAAAGACTTCAGGCTAATTGCATTCTTCAACCGCGGTCTCGCCTATCTGACAGGTCACTGCGGTAAGTGGATAAATCTGCACGTCCATCGCAGGATCATACTTCCTCCATGGTTCTCTCATGCCATTGAACACAAGGGCTTCATTTATGCTGTCGACTCCTTCTATGGCTGGACGTATTGCTGGCCTACTCCAGTCATCGTTACAAACGGCTGTTACAGCAGTATGTTACTTTCCTATGATATCATGATGGCTTGCTTATATTACTGTCAACATTTGCTGAAAAAATATTCATGCTCATAACATGTTGTTCTTAAGACTGACTGAACCAAGAGCCCTTTTTTATTTGACTCCAACTTGATATGATGTTGTAGGCCGCCTAGTGTCCCTACCCTTCCTAATCCCAGAACCTTTCAAAGAAAAGTGGCATGGCACTTGCAGGTGGTTCCTGGCTCGATTAGATGACGGTGAAAGATTGGTGATCGTTCACACGTACCAGACGTGTTGTTTCGCGGAATACAATCACAGTCACTACAAGGTCTTTGAGCAGGATCCCAGCTTCTCTGGGACTTCAGGAATTTTTGATTGGAGGCTGGTAAGTAGCCTTCACTACAAAAAAAAGACACATCCGTGACATTTTGGGCCGAACGAAAAAAAATTGTGTCATACATATGACACTTCTATGACGATAATTGTGACAAAACCCGGTATCATCATAGATGTGGTGGGCTCCTACTTCTATGACAAAAAATCATGACAGAAAATGGGCTTTTCGTCCTGGGCGGGCCGTTCATGACAGAAAAAACCATGGTAGAAGCGAGGGGGAGGAAAATTTCGAGGAGTTCCCGGTTATGGTGGGAGGTCGGGGGCCGAGCGATGCGCGTTTCTCTCGTACACGTACGCGCGTGTGTGCAAGGCGTTGGCTCTAACTGAACCCGAGCGAGGCGTTGGGCTCTAACTGAAGCGAACCCGAGCGATTGCACTGCAGGCTACGCGTTACTGAACCCGAGCGATCGATCGATGGCTGTTAACTGAACCCGATCGAGCGATTCCTTCGCTACTTCTGCTAACTGAAGTCGATCGATGGGATGAACAGTGAGCGTTGCGGGGGGGTTTGGATGAACAGTGAGAGGTGGCATTGCCTCTGGATGAACAGGACCCCATGGTGCGGTAGAGGGCTGGATGAACAGTATACGGTGGAGGGGTGCCCATGGAGGGGTGGATGAACAGGACCCCGTGGTGTAGAGGGCTGGATGAACAGTAGATGGTGGAGGGGTGGTTGAACAGAACCCCGTGGTGTGGAGGGCTAGATGAACAGTAAACGGTGGAGGGGTGCCCATGGAGGGGTGGCTGAACAGGACCCCGTGGTGTGGAGGGCTGGATGAACAATAGACGGTGGAGGGTTGGTTGAACAGTAGCCGGTGGAGTAGCGCGCGGTGGAGGCTGGATGAACAGGAGCCCATGGAGGCTGGAGGAGGTCGACGGTGGAGATGAACAGTATCCCGTGGAGTCCCATTTTGCGGTACTCCACACCCCTCCCGATGAACAGGACCCCTGTTTCGACCGTAGCGCTCCAACACAAGTCCGTTTCCTCCGTTTTGCGGTACGCCACACCCCTCCCGATCAAGAGGACCCCCGTTTCGACCGTAGGAGGTCCATTTCCTCCGTTTTGCGGTACGCCAGACCCCTCCCGATCAACAGGATCCCGTTTCGAACGTGGCCGGTCGAACACAAGGCCATTTCCTCCGTTCTGCGGTACGCCAGGCCTTGTTTCCATCGCCTGTTCCGTCCAAGCCCTCCCGATGAACACGACGCATTCCGTTGCCTCCCCATGAACAGAATGCATTCCCGTTGCCTCCCCGTGAACATGACGATGACGTTGTTTTTCTGTTCTGACCCAGCCATGTACACGACCCCTCGCCGTATGTATGCACGAGTAGGCGTTCGAGACCCCGCCCATATGTACACATATGTGGCCGTATTTTCTTTCTTGCACCCAGGCTGCTGTACGTACGTGTAAATGCTACGTGCACGCCTCTACTACGACACGTGCGCGCCTCTACTACGACACGTGTGCGCCTCTACATCGACCAGTATGTACGTTCACGTTCGCGACCAGAATGACAACGCTGCGTACGCTTGGACCAGGTGGGTCCCGACTGTCAGGCACTTCCTTGCCTGCGAAGATGTAGTTGGTCGGTCCCAGCAGTCAGGGGGCGAATCATTTTTTTTTCGGACGCACTTCCTTGCGTGCGAAGATGTAGCTGTTGGGTCCCAGCAGTCAGGGGGAAATGTTTTTTTCACGAAATACGGTGGCCCGTCCGGTGGGTCCCGCTGTCAGGTGGAGGAATAATTATTTTGCACGTAATAAGGAGGCACTTCCTTGCTGCGGCCGTGGACCCAGCTGTCAGCCTCTCCACATATAGTCCACGTCCAATGGAAGCCGTTCCTTGACCATGTTGACCACGCCGTGCAGAGAGCACCAGGGCAGTGGACGATGGCGAGGCCTAGGAAGGGGATGACGGGGAGCCGGGGAAGACGCGGCAATGGATGCCCCGCGTAGAGGAGTACGAGGGTTCACTGGTTCGCTGCGGTGTGAGGCTGTCGTCGCCGCAGAATAACAGGGGGTGTGGTGAGTAGAGGGATGGCCTAGCCAGCGGTGGGAGTAGTAGGGGCGGTGAGGACTCCACCGCATCGCAGCCGGCCACGGGAGGCAGGAGCACGAGGCACGACCGGCGCTGGTTTGGGCGGCTGGAGCAAGAAGACCAGAGGTTGAAGAAGCACTATGGTCGTTGGATGGACATCGTACGGTCACTGGAGCTAGAATCATGCATATTGACTAAGTTGACAAAGCCCTCCGTCCCTGTCAACTTAGTAGGCCCACAAGTAAGCCTCCCACCAAGGTGGGTCCCAGCTAGCAGGGGGTATTCATTTTTTTAGCATAATAAGGAGGCACTTCCTTGTGTGTGAAGATATAGCTGGTGGGTCCGAGCTGTCAGCGGCGGTAATGTTTTTTTCGCGAAATACAGAGGCCCTTTCGGTAGGTCCCTGATGTCAGGGGAGGAATCATTATTTTGCGCGTAATAAGGAGGCATTTCCTTGCGTGCGGCCGTGGACCCAGCTGTCGGCCTCTCCACGTACAGTCCACTTCAGGTGCATGTCGGTCATTGACCACGTTGACCAGGCCGCGCCGAGAGCACTAGGGCGGTGGACAATGGCGAGGCCTAGGAAGGGAACGACACGGAGGCAGGGAAGACTCGGCAGTTGTTTCCCACGCGGAGGGGAGTACAACTGTACGAGGGTTTACTGGTTCGTCTGCCATCGCCGGAGAATAACAGCAGGTGTGGGTGAGTAGAGGGATGGCTAGGCCAGCGATGGGAGTACAGTGGGGCAGTGAGGCCTGCGCGACAGCAGAGCCGGCCGCGGGGAGGAGGGAGCAAGCAGTCCCGCCGGCGCCTGTTTGAGTGGCTGGAGCAGGAAGAGCAGAGATTGAAGAAGCACGACGGCCGTTGGATGGCCATCCAACAGTCACTGCTTGTGCGTCAACCTTTTTTTAGGAAAGCCTCAAATCTGTGGAAAACAGCATACAGCCCATCTGCCATTATTTCTAATAATTTACAGCCCATTTGCTAATTATTAAGGTTTTTTTGGAGCCCATATTCTTTTTGTTAGCATTACATCCCATATTGTCGCCACGTTTAAAAAATTATACGAAATTTTGCATATTTCGGTGCGGTCCGAACTGTTTTTAATCCCGAAATTTTGACTCGCATTCAAACTGATTTTAAAAATAAATGTATATCAATATAAAATCCAACAAATTATCCATGCATAAAAATTAATGTAATTTCAAATATCGAAATGAAGAAAAGATATTTGAAACTAATTACCGGTTTGATGTGTTTTAAAAATGTACAACCCATTTCTCATTACTGATGGGCCATTTTCTCGGCCAGCCGAATGAAAGCTCTCCTCGTCTTGAAAGATTTGCAGCCCAACAGGCCTGACAAAGCGACTTACTTGGCAAATCACAAAAAAAACTGGGTTGTGGCCGTGAACCCAGCTGTCAGCCTCTCCACGTACAGTACTCTTCCGATGGAATGTCGTTGACCACGTTGACCACGCCGCGCCGAGATCACCAAGGCGGTGGACGACGGCGAGGCCTAGGAAGGGGACGACGCGGAGCCGGGGAAGACGTGGCAGTGGATGTCCACGCGGAGACGAGTACGAGGGTTCACTGGTTCGGCTGCGGTGTGAGGCTGCCGTAGCCGCAGGGCCTGGCTAGTGGTGGGAGTAGTAGGGGGCGATGCGGCCTCATCGGCAGCACAGCCGGCCACTCGAGGCAGGAGCAGGCAGTCTTCTCGGCGCTGGTTTGGGCGGCTGGTGCAAGAAGAGCAACGATTGAAGAAGCAGCAGGACAGTTTGATTCAAATCCAACGGTTACTGCTGCTAGAATCGTTTGCTGACTAAGTTGACAAGCCCTGCGTACGCGTCAACTTAGTAGGCCCACAGGTCAGTCTCCCAACCGGTGCGCCCCAGATGTCAATGGGTGGAATCATTTTTTTCGCGTAATAAGGAGGCAGTTGATTGCGTGCGGCCAGGCCAGCGGAGGGAGTAGGGTGGTCCGGGAAAGCCCGCGCGGCATCACAGCGGGCCACAAGAGGAGGGAGCAGGCAGTCCTGCCGGCGCTAGTTTAGGCGGCTAGAGCAGGAAGATCAGAGATTGAAGAAGCACGTCGGCCGTTGGATGGACATCCAACACTAACTGCTGCTAGAATCGTGTGTTCACTGACAAAGCCTTGCGTAAACAAGTCAGCCTCGAAATCTGTGGCGTGTACCGCCCATTTGCTATTATTTTTATAATTTTTACTCATTTTATAATTCATATGGAATTTATTGCAGCCCATTTTCCATTTTTAGAATTGCTGGCCATTTTCTAGTCAGTACCAGGGTCAAAAAATTAACTAAATATGTGGGAAATTTTGAAAATTCGCAAATTTTTGCTGGGGAACGAAATATTCTTAAACCAAAAATTAATAGCCACACTAAAACAAATTCAAAAATAAATTAGTACTCTGTCATGTTAAATCCAATGAAATACGTATAAGATATCAGTGAAGAACAAAAACAAAAAAAAGAAACTAATATCCCATTTGCTATAATTTTTTTGGAATTTTCAACCCCTTTTGATATTACTTTTAACAGACATTGACCATACTCTTAAGCCAGGCCGGAATGCATCCCTCCTCATCTTGAAAGATTTGTAGCCCAGTAATTCGGAGAAAACAAATAGGCCTAGCTTGGGTATTCTTCAAAAAGAAATACTGGGCTACCTATTTTCCCAAAGAACTGGTGCATGAGCATTTAGCTTTATTTATTTACTTATTTATGTTTAGGGGACCATGAGCATGTACCTGGGCCGGATTCATGTGAGAGCCTCCCTTCCAGTTAATTATGGGCTTCTCTATTGGGCCTTCATCAGTGGGCTGCATGTTATCAACAAGTGGAAAATGTGTTCCGAGTTTCAAAAAAATGTGTTCCATACGATAAATAGCATGCGCTACGTACGATACGGGGCACTAAAGGATCGAACGGTGCAACGACTTCCAAAACATTGTGTTTGTCATTCTAACAACACATTTATTCAACCAACAGACGAAATATACTACTGATTGTACATTGAAAACAGCAGCTGCAGCAACCAGGGCTGGGGGTGCAACAGAAGCAGTAAGCAGGCCAGAAGAGTGAAGATGCATCTCTCTCTTCCAAACCAAACATCAGCCATCATTACAAAAGGGCTACCAAAAAAGAACAAGTGTATGCATCAAACTAAATAAAGATCCTACTACACCAAGTGTACGCATCTAACTAACTAGCTCAGTTAGACGTTACTACTTTTTTTTCAAAACGGAGGCAAAAGAATTGCCTCGTCGATTAATTAAGAAGAAGAGAATTGCCTGGTTAATCTACGGAAAACCAGGCTAAAACCGAAGATGTTACTATTTATTAAGCTGCAGTGGAGTCGCAGATGGAGAGGAGTGGGAAACTTCACTGGTTCGGGTGCGCGGCAGCACAGCCGCGGTGGTTAGAAGGGAAAACATAAATTGGACATGGCATTACTTTTATAAGAGACCCGCGTTTTATACCCCACAGTAGGCATACTAACAAGTTCACACACAAATACAACAGAAAAGGTAAACATTCATATCAAACTCAGGTTCACAGGACACGTTCATATCCATAGCCAACATTCACAATCAACAACTCAAAAGATTCATATATACACAAGCTCAGCATATCTATGCATCCAAATGATTGATAGATCAGACGACAATATTCATACATAATTTACAAAAAGATTCAGATATACGCATGTTCAGTATGTTTATGCATCCAAATGATTGATATCACAGCCAATATGATCCATGGAAAAACTTTAATTACCTAGGGTATAGACTGGTAAATGGTGTTCAATCGGAGGTACTTCTTGCTAAAATTAGTTCTTGTACGAGTAAACTTTCGAGTACATAAGAGGCAGCACAGACAATCTGAACTTTGCTTGTAGGTTTATCCTCAAATAGTGGCCTCGTGCCCAGGGAGGTTTGAGCAACTTGGCCACTACTTTCATCCAACTAGTTTACTGGGTCATCTTGGTCCTGTATCTCCCCAAAATTCTACATTGAAGACGAGAAAGGAGGCGGTTGAGAAAATGAACCACCCAAATTTTTTGTGCAGTTCAACTGAAATGGAGCATCCTTGGCGTGCAGACTGATTAAGTGCCAGATGAATATACGCGTCAACCAACTTGTCTGGAATCTTTAGACTCCATGCCATATAGTTCGCTACCATATGTGCCGATAACCAAAAGGCACAAGTTGGGACCAAAGACTGGACTGCATTTTTCTGGGCTATGCACCAAGCAATATTTTTGGCGTTCACTCTCCTAACACTTGGAGTTTGACAATTGGTTGACGCCGGTTGATACTCGAATGAATATAGGCACTTCTTGTCAACATCGATGCTTGTCTGAGTGAACTTTGGAGAATATAGCAGTAGCATAAGTACCTGTCCATCTGATCATTTTGTGTAGTTCTACTGAAATCACCCGATGTAATGATTTGCCTGCGAGTTCAGGCTCCAAATTACTCCCTTATGAAATCGGAAAACAGTAGCACAATACCAA